>NC_091360.1:700000-720000 GCF_038502225.1 Cherax quadricarinatus | reverse complement strand
ACCCTGGATGATGAGAGACAGGTGAGAGTCTCTCTCACCCTGGGTGATGAGAGACAGGTGAGAGTCTCTCTCACCCTGGGTGATGAGAGACAGGTGAGAGTCTCTCTCACCCTGGGTGATGAGAGACAGGTGAGAGTCTCTCTCATCCTGGGTGATGAGAGACAGGTGAGAGTCTCTCTCACCCTAGGTGATGAGAGACAGGTGAGAGTCTCTCACCCTGGGTGATGAGAGACAGGTGAGAGTCTCTCTCACCCTGGGTGATGAGAGACAGGTGAGAGTCTCTCTCACCCTGGATGATGAGAGGCAGGTGAGAGTCTCTCTCACCCTGAGTGATGAGAGACAGGTGAGAGTCTCTCTCATCCTGGGTGATGAGAGACAGGTGAGAGTCTCTCTCATCCTGGGTGATGAGAGACAGGTGAGAGTCTCTCTCACCCTAGGTGATGAGAGACAGGTGAGAGTCTCTCACCCTGGGTGATGAGAGACAGGTGAGAGTCTCTCTCACTCTGGGTGATGAGAGACAGGTGAGAGTCTCTCACTCTGGGTGATGAGAGACAGATGAGAGTCTCTCTCACCCTGGGTGATGAGAGACAGGTGAGAGTCTCTCTCACTCTGGGTGATGAGAGACAGATGAGAGTCTCTCTCATCCTGGGTGATGAGAGACAGGTGACAACCTCCCTCACCCTGGGTGATGAGAGACAGGTGACAACCTCTCTCACCCTGTGTGATGAGAGACAGGTGATAACCTCCCTCACCCTGGGTGATGAGAGACAGGTGACAGTCTCCTTCACCTCAGGTGAAACGCCCTTATCTTAAGCGCTTACTCACAAAAAGACCATTTTTACCTACAGAGCTCCAATACCCACTGAGGAAGTGCTCATACTCCTGGAGAGGGAGCACCGTCATACACTGGAGAAATATATTTATCACTGAAGATCCTAACGTGTCCCTAACTAGTAAATCAAACCTCACCTTCATTTATGCCAGTGTCAACATTCCACTAGCAAACTTCACCTTCGGATACGCCAGTGTCCACGTACCACTAGCGAGCTTCATCTTCGGATACACCAGTGTCAACATTCCAGTAGTAAACTTCACCTTCAGATACGCCAGTGTCAATATTCCACTAATTAGCTTCACCTTCAGATACACCAGTGTCAACATTCCACTAGTAAACGTAATTACTGATAACAATCCCAAACATTTCTGAATGGTTCTCAGTACGACACTTCTTTTCTCTTTAGAGATTCACATAGTTGTTTGGTCCCTCTTTTGTAGAGCGACACAACTAATACCGCAGACTCTGCTGACTCGTAGCAGACATAAACTCAGAAGTAATTAGACCACAAGAGACACAGACTCAGGGGTAATTAGACAACAAGAGACACAGACTCAGGGGTAATTAGACCACAAGAGACACAGACTCAGGGGTAATTAGACCACAAGAGACACAGACTCAGGGGTAATTAGACCACAAGAGACACAGACTCAGGGGTAATTAGACCACAAGAGACACAGACTCAGGGGTAATTAGACCACAAGAGACACAGACTCAGGGGTAATTAGACCACAAGAGACACAGACTCAGGGGTAATTAGACCACAAGAGACACAGACTCAGGGGTAATTAGACCACAAGAGACACAGACTCAGGGGTAATTAGACCACAAGAGACACAGACTCAGGGGTAATTAGACCACAAGAGACACAGACTCAGGGGTAATTAGACCACAAGAGACACAGACTCAGGGATAATTAGACCACAAGAGACACAGACTCAGGGGTAATTAGACCACAAGAGACACAGACTCAGGTAATCAACAACGTCGAGACTTCGTAATGCTCACAACAGTTACCTATATCACACCATTTAACTTTTACAGACATTTTTAACGAATTATTTTTTATTATAGACAGAAAAATATGACTGGTGTTTCTAAGAGGAACTGTTAGTTGTTGCAGCACCAATACATATAACGAAAGTTTAAAACACTACCACCGCTCAAACATTTAAAACATATATGACATTAAACATTTATAAAATGTTTAGAATTTATAGTTACACAGCCGATGTTAATCTACAGATTTTAATTTACCGATGTTAATCTACCGCTGGTACAAGTAAAAATATCTGCGTGGGGATCAAACCTGGCAACAGGCTATTGCATAGGAATTTACATATGTCACATAATCTATAAAACACATTAACATATGTCACATAATCTACAAAACACATGTAAAACATTCACATCATAAAGCTCGTTATATTTATCGCTTAACATTTATCACCCCAAAAAATCGCCTTCTTACCTCAGCAGCAACAAACACTGAATGAGAACTATTAAATCTAATTAAATTAAAAAATAAACTGCGTTTACGGCATGAGATTTAGTACATGTTTTGTGGCCTACCAATAAAGAGTTCGCATTTTCTTGAGTACATGTACCTAACAGTTCATGTACTCAATAAAGTTGCACATATATTTTTATCCGACAAGTTATAAGATATCAAAATATCTTATTGGAATCAATAGTGTTTATCTGTTCAGCTTTAAATGTTAATCATCAATTATCAGTGGAGAACTTCACTGGAAGTTCAACTATTTATTTTCCTCTTATGATGAGACTGAAAAAAATATACATTAATAAAATGTACATGGAGTGAATGTAGTTCTGGCAACAGTGACTGTAGAGTTAGGTTGACCTTGCTACAGTGTACACAAGACTGTAGCTTAGTCGGACCTGGTCTCAGACCGAGCCGCGGGGGCGTTGACCCCTGAAACCTTCTCCAGGTATCTCCAGGACCAGAAATTGCAACAGTAAGAACGCCAGTTCAGTTCCCGGTGCAGAATTCTTACATGTATTATTGATAATACTGTAGAAAAAGACACATGTGCAGTGTTATATATCCCCTGTATCCGACTGATGAAACGTGCTGTGCAGGCGAAATGTATCGGCAGTAAAGATATCCAATATGCTGATTATGTGTCTTATTCTTGGACGTCTCATTACGTTTCATTCATTAATGGAAGTAAATACGTTATGATGTTAAATACAACCATAAACTACAATCTTTCGTGAAATTATGTAACAAACATTAACATGTTTTAGAATTAATGATTTCGAGAACAACATTAACCCAAGACATGATGATAGCATCAAGGACAACATTAATCCAGGACATGATGATAATCAAACTATATCACGGGTGGGGTTTGAACCCGCGGTCAGAGAGTCTCAAACCCCATTCGTGGTATGATTTGTTTGCAATCGTGTCATTACAATTTCGTGAGTCATGATGATAACATCAAGGACAACATTAACCCAGGATAAGATAATAACATCAAGGACAACATTAACCCTGGATAGGATGATAGCATCAAGGACAACTAGTAAAGCGTTTGTTTACACAAAAGTATTGTTAGTTCCTCTTACCATCACTTGTAAGTACAGTGATGGAAGTCTATTTTCCTCTAGACACAATTTCAGTCATGTACAAACATAAAACTTCATGAATGCAAGGACACAGGTACATACACTTACGACGTCCTTATTAGATACATTTTGACATTGTGGCTTTGATCACTAGCAGAGACGATGTCACAGGACCTCGTGTATGCACTTCCGTCCTATCGTTCACACTATCAGTACCAATATGTAAATATTAGACCACCTTTAGCAAGACAATTTCTCACTTCTGGTAAAAGCTTTCAGATGTTTATTTCTTGCTCCCGTTATAATTCACCTCATTGCCTTTCTACCGTGATGGGGCAGGAGATGACAAGACCCTGACTACCAGCAGTGGTAAGTCTAAATATAATGCGGTTTTGTTAGCTTCCTGCTGAATTATGTGGGTTATTGAATGATATTTAAAGTGTATTCTGCACTAGGGTCATTAAGACGTCATGTCACTTGTTTACCACCAGTTAAGAGTAATTTAATACCTAAAATGTGGACTAAAATAGTCTCATTGTATACACATTGAGGGACATACACCTCTCAGTGCATGTATATCCGATATGTTATTATGTTCTATACAATTGAAGTTAAGCTGAGTGGAAGGAGAGAGTTGAATCTCAGAATTTGTGCTGGAATTCCATGTTTCCCTCATAGTGTCTGGTATTATCCCGCAACTCACTGACAAACTTAATGTAGTAATTTAATTTTCTAACAATTTGGTGAAGATGTGAGAAACTGTTTGTAGCCTTGAGTTTCTTAGTGGAGCTCAGACGCTGGTCTGACCTCTTCCACCTTGTCGACGGAGTTGAAGCTGAGGTGGAAACTCTCTCATCCACTGCTTCATGTTCCAGTATGGACCACTGAGACACTTGTGCAACATTTCGGAACCTTTATTGAGGAAACGTATCGATGTGTTCAGTCCACCAATCTTGATGGAGTAAACACATCGACTCCAGGCTGAGGGACTAATTACCTCTAACACCTCTTCATCTTTCTCCGTTCTTCTCTGTATTGGACTGAAGAAACCAGTGGCCGGAGAAACGTTACCTCAGTAAAGATTCCCAGATGTTGCAGAAGTGTCTCATTCTTCAATTTGTTGGTTTTCTAAGACATTTATATCACACCATTATGAACATAAATGGACCTCTTAAGGGCACTCAGTCCCGTTGTATTCTTATATTATGTAATTTTTCTCCTATAATCTACCTTGTCCATAATTATTATCGCATTTACTTTGTCTGTTTCGTAAAGTGAAGTCGAGTATCTTTCCTTAATTCATGGTATAATTTAACAAATCTTTGAGGACAATTGTGTTGCAGAGGTTTGACCTTTGCTGAGCTTTGCTCAGACCTCTGCAACACAATTGTCCTCAAAGATTTGTTAAGTTATACCATGAATTAAGGAAAGATCCTGGACTTCACCTTACGAAACAGACAAAGGAACTGCGATAGTAATTATGGACAAGGTAGATTATAGGGGAAAAATAAACATGATATCAGGAGACAGGGAGACTCACGAGCCTCTTAATTCCTTCTAGTCCTTCTCTAGTGTGATTCAGGCTTCAGTCCTTCCTTCAGGAGGCGCTGAGTGAAGTTCTTGCCGAGCCTCATCAGCAAGTAGATCAGAGTTGAGAGTCTCAGGAGCAGAGGCAGACCTCGCCGGAGAACCACTACTGCTGTCCTTCTTGGGTGAGTGCTGCCCTGGTTGTGGAGTGGAAGGCTGCAAAGAACAACACAACCAATCAAACACACTCCATTAGTCCACCATCCACGACTTCTGACTTAACCATATCAAAATCCAAAAGGATATTAGCACATGCAGCCGTGCAATATTACAAGCAATTGAACAAAATATAAAGATAATGTTAAGGAAAACATGCCAGCAATGAAATAAAGATTGTACCAAGCGAGGGAAGATAAGATTCTTGCCGCCATGATGGTGGTAAATACGAACCTTAATACTGAAGGTGAGGTGATATTTCTTGTTCTTGTCAAGGATGTCTGTGGGCAGGATGATCTGTTGTCTGGCGTGACCGTGCTGTCCAGGAGGGAGGGAGGGAGACGCACGTTACACACCTCGCTGGGCGAAACGTCTCCACAATAAAGATACCCAAGTGTGGCACATGTGACTTATTTATAGGTCCTTATTGTACACCATGAATATTATGACACTATGTTAAGAAGGTACAAGAAGGTGGCATTCATCACTACCACCACTACCACCACTACCACCACTACCACCACTACCACCACTACCACCACTACCACCACTACAACTACTACAACTACTACCGCCACTACCACCTCTACAAACAACACTGATAATGTTATACTGAACTTAATGTTGTTAAGACCTCACCACAACTGTTGTTACTATAACCTCCGTCTTCCCTTACTAACACAAAACTAACACAAAACTAACACAAAACTAACACAAAACTAACACAAAACTAACACAAAACTAACACAGAAACTAAAATAAACTAACACAGAAACTAACATAAAACTAACACAGAAACTAACACAAAACTAACACAGAAACTAACACAGAAACTAACACAAAACTAACACAGAAACTAACACAGAAACTAACACAAAACTAACACAGAAACTAACACAGAAACTAACACAGAAACTAACACAGAAACTAACACAGAAACTAACACAGAAACTAACACAGAAACTAGCACAGAAACTAACACAGAAACTAATACAGAAACTAACACAGAAACTAACACAGAAACTAACACAGAAACTAACACAGAAACTAACACAGAAACTAACACAGAAACTAACACAGAAACTAACACAGAAACTAACACAGAAACTAACACAGAAACTAGCACAGAAACTAGCACAGAAACTAACACAGAAACTAACATAGAAACTAACACAAAACTAACACAGAAACTAACACAGAAACTAACACAGAAACTAACACAGAAACTAACACAGAAACTAACACAGAAACTAGCACAGAAACTAACACAGAAACTAACACAGAAACTAACACAGAAACTAACACAGAAACTAACACAGAGACTAACACAGAAACTAACACAGAAACTAACACAGAAACTAACACAGAAACTAGCACAGAAACTAACACAGAAACTAACACAGAAACTAACACAGAAACTAACACAGAAACTAACACAAAACTAACACAGAAACTAACACAGAAACTAACACAGAAACTAACACAGAAACTAACACAGAAACTAACACAGAAACTAACACAGAAACTAACACAAAACTAACACAGAAACTAACACAGAAACTAACACAGAAACTAACACAGAAGCTAACACAGAAACTAACACAGAAAATAACACAGAAACTAACACAGAAACTAACACAGAGACTAACACAGAAACTAACACAGAAACTAACACAGACACTAACACAGAAACTAACACAGAAACTAACACAGACACTAACACAGACACTAACACAGACACTAACACAGAGACTGAGACTAACACAGAAACTAACACAGAAACTAACACAGAAACTAACACAGAGACTAACACAGAAACTAACACAGAAACAAACACAGAAACTAACACAGAAACTAACACACAGACTAACACAGAAACTAACACAGAGACTAACACAAAACTAACACAGAGACTAACACAGACACTAACACAGAAACTAACACAGAAACTAACACAGAGAATAATACAGGGGCTAACACAGAAACTAACACAGAGACTAACACAGAAACTAACACAGAGACTAATACAGAAACTAACACAGAAACTAACACAGAGACTAACACAGAGACTAACACAGAAACTAACACAGAGACTAACACAGAAACTAACACAGAGACTAACACACACACTACCACAGAGACTAACACAGAAACTAACACAGAGACTAACACAGAAACTAACACAGAGACTAACATAGAAACTAACACAGAAACTAACACAGAGACTAACACAGAGACTAACACAGAGACTAACACAGAAACTAACACAGAGACTAACACAGAAACTAACACAGAGACTAACACAGAAACTAACACAGAAACTAACACAGAGACTAACACAGAAACTAACACAGAAACTAACACAGAAACTAACAAGGTAGAACACTAACATTTTGAATAACAAGGAAGAGCACTAACAACGAAACTAACACAGCAGGATACTAACACAGCAGGATATTAACACAGCAGGACACTAACACAGCAGGATACTAACACAGCAGGGAAACTAACACAGCAGGATACTAACACAGCAGGGAAACTAACACAGCAGGATACTAACACAGCGGGGAAACTAACACAGCAGGATACTAACACAGCAGGATACTAACACAGCAGGATACTAACACAGCAGCATACTAACACAGCAGCATACTAACACAGCAGCATACTAACACAGCAGGCTACTAACACAGCAGGATACTAACACAGCAGGATACTAACACAGCAGGACACTAACACAGCAAGATACTAACACAGCAGGAAGCTAACACAGCAGGATACTAACACAGCAGGATACTAACACAGCAGGATACTAACACAGCAGGACACTAACACAGCAGGATATTAACACAGCAGCATACTAACACAGCAGGATACTAACACAGCAGGATAGTAACACAGCAACATACTTACACAGCAGCATACTTACACAGCAGCATACTAACACAGCAGCATACTAACACAGCAGGATACTAACACAGCAGGATACTAACACAGCAGGATACTAACACAGCAGGATACTAACACAGCAGGATACTAACACAGCAGGATACTAACACAGCAGCATACTAACACAGCAGCATACTAACACAGCAGCATACTAACACAGCAGCATACTAACACAGCAGGATACTAACACAGCAGGATACTAACACAGCAGCATACTTACACAGCAGCATACTAACACAGCAGCATACTAACACAGCAGCATACTAACACAGCAGAATAAAAACACAGCAGGATACTAACACAGCAGGATACTAACACAGCAGGATACTAACACAGCAGGATACTAACACAGCAGCATACTAACACAGCAGCATACTAACACAGCATCATACTAACACAGCAGGATACTAACACAGCAGCATACTAACACAGCAGCATACTAACACAGCAGCATACTAACACAGCAGGATACTAACACAGCAGGATACTAACACAGCAGCATACTAACACAGCAGCATACTAACACAGCAGCATACTAACACAGCAGCATACTAACACAGCAGCATACTAACACAGCAGCATACTAACACAGCAGGATACTAACACAGCAGCATACTAACACAGCAGCATACTAACACAGCAGCATACTAACACAGCAGCATACTAACACAGCAGGATACTAACACAGCAGGATACTAACACAGCAGGATACTAACACAGCAGGATACTAACACAGCAGCATACTAACACAGCAGAATAAAAACACAGCAGGATACTAACACAGCAGGATACTAACACAGCAGGATACTAACACAGCAGCATACTAACACAGCAGGATACTAACACAGCAGGATACTAACACAGCAGCATACTAACACAGCAGAATAAAAACACAGCAGGATACTAACACAGCAGGATACTAACACAGCAGGATACTAACACAGCAGGATACTAACACAGCAGCATACTAACACAGCAGGATACTAACACAGCAGGATACTAACACAGCAGCATACTAACACAGCAGAATAAAAACACAGCAGGATACTAACACAGCAGGATACTAACACAGCAGGATACTAACACAGCAGCATACTAACACAGCAGCATACTAACACAGCAGCATACTAACACAGCAGGATACTAACACAGCAGCATACTAACACAGCAGCATACTAACACAGCAGCATACTAACACAGCAGGATACTAACACAGCAGCATACTAACACAGCAGGATACTAACACAGCAGGATACTAACACAGCAGGATACTAACACAGCAGGATACTAACACAGCAGCATACTAACACAGCAGAATAAAAACACAGCAGGATACTAACACAGCAGGATACTAACACAGCAGGATACTAACACAGCAGGATACTAACACAGCAGGATACTAACACAGCAGCATACTAACACAGCAGGACACTAACACAGCTGGATACTAACACAGCAGGATACTAACACAGCAGGATACTAACACAGCAGGATACTAACACAGCAGGACACTAACACAGCAGGATACTAACACAGCAGGATACTAACACAGCAGAACTCTAACACAGCAGGATGCTAACACAGCAGGATACTAACACAGCAGGATACTGACACAGCAGGGAAACTAACACAGCAGGATACTAACACAGCAGGGAAACTAACACAGCAGGATACTAACACAGCAGCATACTAACACAGCAGCATACTAACATAGCAGAATAAAAACACAGCAGCATACTAACACAGCAGCATACTAACACAGCAGCATACTAACACAGCAGGATACTAACACAGCAGCATACTAACACTGCAGGATACTAACACAGCAGCATACTAACACAGCAGGATACTAACACAGCAGCATACTAACACAGCAGCATACTAACACAGCAGCATACTAACACAGCAGCATACTAACACAGCAGCATACTAACACAGCAGCATACTAACACAGCAGCATAATAACACAGCAGCATAATAACACAGCAGCATAATAACACAGCAGAATAAAAACACAGCAGCATAATAACACAACAGGATACTAACACAGCAGCATAATAACACAGCAGGATACTAGCACAGCAGCATAATAACACAGCAGCATAATAACACAGCAGAATACTAACACAGCAGCAAAATAACACAGCAGGATACTAACACAGCAACATACTAACACAGCAGCATACACAGCAGCATAATAACACAGGAGGATACTAACACAGCAGCATAATAACACAACAGCATAATAACACAGCAGCATAATAACACAGCAGCATAATAACACAGCAGCTTAATAACACAACAGCATAATAACACAACAGCATAATAACACAACAGCATAACACAGCAGCATAATAACACAGCAGCATAATAACACAGCAGCATAATAACACAGCAGCATAATAACACAGCCGCATAATAACACAGCAACATAATAACACAACAGCATAATAACACAGCAGGATACTAACACAGCAGCATAATACCACAGCAGGATACTAGCACAGCAGCATAATAACACAGCAGCATAATAACACAGCAGCATAATAACACAGTAGAATACTAACACAGCAGCATAATAACACAGCAGGATACTAACACAGCAGTATACTAACACATCAGCATATTAACACAGCAGGATACTAACACAGCAGCATAACAACACAGCAGGATACTAACACAGCAGCATACTAACACAGCAACATAATAACACAGCAGGATACTAACACAGCAGCATACTAACACAGCAGCATAACAACACAGTAGGATACTAACACAGCAGCATAATAACACAGCAGGATACTAACACAGCAGCATAATAACACAGCAGGATACTAACACAGCAGCATACTAACACAGCAGCATAATAACACAGCAGGATACTAACACAGCAGCTTAATAACACAGCAGGATACTAACACAGCAGCATACTAAAACGGCAGCGTAATAACACAGCAGGATACTAACACAGAAGCATAATAACACAACATGATACTAACACAGCAGCATACTAACACAGCAGCATAATAACACATCAGGATACTAACACAGCAGCATACTAACACAGCAGCATAATAACACAGCAGGATACTAACACAGCTACATAATAACACAACAGGACACTAACACAGCAGGGCACTAACACAGCAGGACACTAACACAGCAGGACACTAACACAGCAGGACACTAACACAGCAGGGCACTAACACAGCAGGACACTAACACAGCAGGACACTAACACAGCAGGACACTAACACAACAGGACACTAACACAGCAGGACACTAACACAGCAGGACACTAACACAGCAGGACACTAACACAGCAGGACACTAACACAGCAGGACACTAACACAACAGGACACTAACACAGCAGGACACTAACACAGCAGGACACTAACACAGCAGGACACTAACACAGCAGGACAGTTGTCTGTGGAGGAGGCTGGAAGCCAAGAGATCTCGGAGTGCACACAAACACACACACACATACACACACACACACACACAGACACACACACACACACACACACACACACACACACACACACACACACACACACACACACACACACACACACACACACTGCTGGAACTTAGGCTTGACTACCATGTGCTCCAAAATCTTTAGAAGAGCTTCAACACGGTGAGAAGCCCTTATTATTATTATTATTATTATTATTATTATTATTATTATTATTATTATTATTATTATTATTATTATTATTATTATTATTATTATTATTTTTATAAGTATTATTATTATTATTTTCAGTAGTTAGGTTAGGTAAGGTTCGTCAGGAAACAGGACAAGTGTTTCCTCACGCTGGCCTTAGTCAGATGATGACCCGCCTTTGGAGCTTTTTGTCATCTGACCGAGGCCTTCCGCTGGCTTACTGGTCCACCCCTTGAAAAATTATTGTCATTTATAACCAATGAGTAAAGTGAATTATCAGTAGTGTTTCAGCTGGTTGTGTTCCGGCTTTTAAGGTTTTTGGAACACTAAGCTCAGTGTTCCTTTGAGACAAAGAACTGTGTGAGCTTAATTTGCTCATTGCTGTGTGCTCGATAAAGCCCAGCCTTGGGCTAGACGTTGTAGCACAAGGATGCTTTTGCTTTCAGTGTCTACATTCTCACTTGTCGACTTTTGTCGCCGTATACCAGTTTTTATAGCAGAGAAAGATGGTTTTTGGTACTCTGGGTATTCTTATCTAGGAAGCTTTTCTCTGTGACGCTCGGTGTACGGAGGATCAAGTCTCCACAACGTCCTGGGCTAAATGATCCACATGGGTTTGGCATTTAATATGAATTATTAAAAAAAATTAAATGCTCTATATCGCAGTTTGTGTTTTGTTATGATGTTTGTCTGTATACAATACTACTGACGTACAGACTGGTTGCTGGCCTGGCGTCCCTCCTGTCGTCTCTGACACCAACACTATCACGACCAAAAGTGTCACCTGGTGCCTCACACACACTCAAGATAACAGTGTAAGATAACGTGAAATAGTGTCATTAAGAGAAAGCACACGTGGATATATGTCAATGACTGCCATCAAACATGTGAATATAAACACCATACAGATTCATGCTGTTGTTTAAAACAATGTTTTGCTTGGGTCCTGCTGGTTCAGGTGTGTTATGGGAGGGGAACAAGTGAGCGTATAGAGTATTGTAGCAGGAGAGAGAAGAAGCATCAGGAGGATTCAATAAAGGAGGTTACGAAAGCAAGTTATCCAGTTACTTAGGTTTTGTTGAATTATATTAACTATTTTGGTTCCAGGCAGTTGTAATTTTACAAGAGTTGTGAGTTGACAGTGTCCAGGAGGACCCTCGTAAATTTCTATTTTTAAGTGCCGAGTTTTGCTGTATGTTAAATACTCCTTGGTCTCTAAATTCTGAATTACCACAAGATTTAAGAATTTCTTTTGTCTTTCTGTTCAGTGATTAACTCAGTATTGCTCAAAAACATTTACCGTGGAAAACACGTCCTGGCTGACTACAATGTTAAATTAACCATTAAAGAGGAAGACAGAAGGAAATTAATTGAGGCTGAATCAGTCCAGAGTTTTCTCAATGTATATAAAAAAAAAGATATTTATATCGTCTTATTCACTGCAAAAATTACTGCTGCGTGAAACCAAGCTTATGAAATGCGATGTAGATAATCCCAGATAATTCGATCCACTTCACCTTTGTGATCCTTCATCCCTGATAATTCCATCTCCTCTCTCAAGTTTTGACGGCCATATGTAAGCTTAAATGTTCACTGTTCCTGCCACTGACCTCAGAATATTGGTCAATAGGAAGATAATGTGTACAGTGAAGTATTCTTGTTATCTACAGTATGATCACACTCACTTATGACACCATAATAAAGAATTATTTCACTATATAAACCACAAATATTAATTGCTTAAAGCAAACACACTTGTGTTGTACTAACTGATACTCATTTTGGACTTGGTTGTTCTGGCATTCATGGTATTGGTGTGATGGTCCCCACACGACCATAATGGTCCCACACGACCATGATGGTCTCACACGACCATGATGGTCTCACATGACCATGCAGACAGGAGAGCATGCAACAGGCACCACACAGCCAGCCTCAGCTGCCACAATCACACCATCCAGGTGGATATGTGACGGCCTCAGTAACATCATGGAAGGTAACATGGAAGGTCGAAGTATCCCTTAACCTTCCCAGGCAGGCAGTAGGTGGCTATAAGTGTGGAACACAACACACCATTAACACAACCAAGCATAAAGGTAATCAAGTTCTGCCAATCGAGCATCCTTCAACGATCGAGATAACATATTGAACTTAAAATTAATTTAATAAGGGTCAAGTCATCTAATTTAAGTTAGAATATGGTTATTTACGTCTATCTGTTACTTTTAGTTATTCATCTATTTATTCAATTATTTACTATATTTAGAGGGCAGGAGAGGATGGCCCTAGTGTACTAATAGTATATTATAGTATACTATACTGTACCCCAGTACCCTGAATCAGGTCCATACAGATAGCCACCTTGTTGCCCGGTACTTAGTGCCTCATCCAGGGCTCTGACATACAAATGCAAAAACAAAATGTGTATATATCTTATGAGAGATAAGACTGGTGTCTCTCACGCTGTTCATCGTGAGATGAACTTATATCACAATAACACTGGTGTCTTTCATGGTGTTCATCATCAGATGAACATATCAAAAATAGTGATGAGGAATTGTACACGTAAGGTGGAACTGATATATTCACAAACTTTATAAATTGTTGATGTTAATACAACAATTACTGATGTTGATACAACAGGTGTTGATGGTGATACAACAACTGTTGATGGTGATACAACACTGTTGATGGTGATACAACAACTGTTGATGGTGATACAACAACTGTTGATGGTGATACAACAACTGTTGATGGTGATACAACAACTGTTGATGATGATACAACAACTGTTGATGGTGATACAACACTGTTGATGGTGATACAACAACTGTTGATGGTGATACAACACTGTTGATGGCGATACAACACTGTTGATGGTGATACAACATTGTTGATGGTGATACAACAACTGTTGATGGTGATACAATAACTGTTGATGGTGATACAACACTGTTGATGGTGATACAACACTGTTGATGGTGATACAACACTTCATACAAGACTCACAATACTGTAATTTTTAAAAATAAATACAGCAATGCATTCAACTCAATATTAGGCACTTATCCTCTAAATTAATGTTTTTAAATAACAAATATTAAAATTTTAATGGAAAAAATAACTATTCTAAAAATGCTAAAATAAGTAAAAAAAAATGTGGAAAAATGAGAAATAAATTTTTTTTTTTCATTTCAAAATTTCGGAACAATTCAAGCCAAATTCAAAAATTTAATATAAGATAGATTTATAGTGAATATATCAGCGTCCACCTTGAAGTGTATTAATCTTTTTTGTAAGATAACTCTAAAAAGTTTCTCTCAGTAAAGTGAAATATTTCTACTTAGAAAAAGAAAAGCCAGCCTAGAATACGGGAATTTTCTAGCCTATTTGTGATGTATGGAGAAGAGGCCAGTGGTGGTGTACACCAGTGGTGGTGTACACCAGTGGTGGTGTACACCAGTGGTGGTGTACACCAGTGGTGGTGTACACCAGTGGTGGTGTTCACCAGTGGTGGTGTACACCAGTGGTGGTGTACACCAGTGGTGGTGTTCACCAGTGGTGGTGTACACCAGTGGTGGTGTACACCAGTGGTGGTGTTCACCAGTGGTGGTGTTCACCAGTGGTGGTGTTCACCAGTGGTGGTGTTCACCAGTGGTGTTGTTCATCAGTGGTGGTGTTCACCAGTGGTGGTGTACACCAGTGGTGTTGTTCACCAGTGGTGGTGTTCACCAGTGGTGGTGTTCACCAGTGGTGGTGTACACCAGTGGTGGTGTACACCAGTGGTGGTGTACACCAGTGGTGGTGTACACCAGTGGTGGTGTTCACCAGTGGTGGTGTTCACCAGTGGTGGTGTACACCAGTGGTGGTGTACACCAGTGGTGGTGTTCACCAGTGGTGGTGTACACCAGTGGTGGTGTACACCAGTGGTGGTGTTCACCAGTGGTGGTGTTCACCAGTGGTGGTGTACACCAGTGGTGGTGTACACCAGTGGTGTTGTTCACCAGTGGTGGTGTTCACCAGTGGTGGTGTACACCAGTGGTGGTGTTCACCAGTGGTGGTGTACACCAGTGGTGGTGTTCACCAGTGGTGGTGTTCACCAGTGGTGGTGTACACCAGTGGTGTTGTTCACCAGTGGTGGTGTACACCAGTGGTGTTGTTCACCAGTGGTGTTGTTCACCAGTGGTGGTGTACACCAGTGGTGTTGTTCACCAGTGGTGTTGTTCACCAGTGGTGGTGTACACCAGTGGTGTTGTTCACCAGTGGTGTTGTTCACCAGTGGTGGTGTACACCAGTGGTGTTGTTCACCAGTGGTGTTGTTCACCAGTGGTGGTGTACACCAGTGGTGGTGTACACCAGTGGTGGTGTTCACCAGTGGTGGTGTACACCAGTGGTGGTGTACACCAGTGGTGGTGTTCACCAGTGGTGGTGTTCACCAGTGGTGGTATACACCAGTGGTGGTGTACACCAGTGGTGGTGTTCACCAGTGGTGGTGTACACCAGTGGTGGTGTTCACCAGTGGTGGTGTACATCAGTGGTGTTGTTCACCAGTGGTGGTGTTCACCAGTGGTGTACACCAGTGGTGGTGTTCACCAGTGGTGGTGTACACCAGTGGTGGTGTTCACCAGTGGTGTTGTTCACCAGTGGTGGTGTACACCAGTGGTGTTGTTCACCAGTGGTGGTGTTCACCAGTGGTGGTGTACACCAGTGGTGTTGTTCACCAGTGGTGGTGTTCACCAGTGGTGGTGTACACCAGTGGTGGTGTACACCAGTGGTGGTGTACACCAGTGGTGGTGTACACCAGTGGTGGTGTTCACCAGTGGTGGTGTACACCAGTGGTGTTGTTCACCAGTGGTGGTGTACACCAGTGGTGTTGTTCACCAGTGGTGTTGTTCACCAGTGGTGTTGTTCACCAGTGGTGGTGTACACCAGTGGTGTTGTTCACCAGTGGTGTTGTTCACCAGTGGTGGTGTACACCAGTGGTGTTGTTCACCAGTGGTGTTGTTCACCAGTGGTGGTGTACACCAGTGGTGTTGTTCACCAGTGGTGTTGTTCACCAGTGGTGGTGTACACCAGTGGTGTTGTTCACCAGTGGTGTTGTTCACCAGTGGTGGTGTACACCAGTGGTGTTGTTCACCAGTGGTGTTGTTCACCAGTGGTGGTGTACACCAGTGGTGTTGTTCACCAGTGGTGGTGTTCACCAGTGGTGGTGTACACTAGTGGTGGTGTACACCAGTGGTGGTGTTCACCAGTAGTGTTGTTCACCAGTAGTGGTGCACAACGTTCATCAGTGGTGTTGTACAACTTTCACCAGTGGTAATGTGCAACTTTCTCCAGTGGTGTTGTACAACTTTCGCCAGTGGTGGTGACCAACCTTCACCAGTGGTGGTGACCAACCTTCACCAGTGCTGGTTATCAACCTTCACCAGTGCTGGTGACCAACCTTCAGCAGTGATGGTGACCAGCCTTCGCCAGTGGTGGTGATCAGTCTTCACCAGTGGGGGTGACCAACCTTCACCAGTGCTGGAGACCAACCTTCACCAGTGGTGGAGACCAACCTTCACCAGTGCTGGAGACCAACCTTCACCAGTGGTGGAGACCAACCTTCACCAGTGGTGGCGATCGACCTTCACCAGTGGTGGTGGCCAACCTTCGCCAGTGGTGGTGATCAGTCTTCACCAGTGGTGGTGACCAACCTTCACAAGTGGTGGTGACCAACCTTCACCAATGGTGATGACCAACCTTCACCAGTGGGGGTGACCAACCTTCACCAGTGCTGGAGACCAACCTTCACCAGTGGTGGAGACCAACCTTCACCAGTGCTGGAGACCAACCTTCACCAGTGGTGGAGACCAACCTTCACCATTGGTGGAGACCAACCTTCACCAGTGGTGGTGACCAACCTTCACCAGTGGTGGTGACCAACCTTCACCAGTGGTGGTGACCAACCTGCAGTTCAACAGTCAGTGGGTTCTTTGGATCGTAGTTCCTTAAGCCAACTGGCTCTCCTGGCTTACTCCAGGTGTGAGTGGTGTCAAGGGGAGAGCCAGGCGAACCCACTATGGGCGTGGCACCACCGGTGGTGGAGGTGTTGGAGGTGCCAGCTATCTTAGGGAGAGACACCGACCTGTTGGTGGTGATGGTGGTGCCTCCTGCTGGAGGTCGCCTCCTCCCTCGGTACCCGACTGTCAAAACAAGGGAGAATAAATTAGTGATATGGTACTCGCAAGGGAGAAGAAATTTATGATGCACGTCAAACAAAAGGGAGAATAAACTAGATGTACGCTACAAAGAAGGGAGAATAAATTAGAAAAAACACTACAAACGAAAGAAAACAGCAATACGTAATAACGTTGGTGACAGAATAAATAACAATGGAACAAATCGAATCACAGAGAAAAGAGAATAAATCATAAAAACACAATGATAACCCTTTAAAATAAATATTAGAGCAACGAGTTTCTTAGAGACAGAATTAGAGAAATCTAGAAACTCGTTTATCAAGGAGATAGGAAGAGTTTAGAGGAAAGAGACGCTTATATCTCATAGCTGGGTTTGAAGACTATCTACTACACCATGGCCATTAAGGCTGGTTGAATGATTTGTGAAGTTTGAAGACTATCTACTACACCAGGGTCATTAAGGCTGGTTGAATGATTTGTGGGGTTTGAAGACTATCTACTACACCAGAGTCATTAAGGCTGGTTGAATGATTTGTGGGGTTTGAAGACTATCTACTACACCAGAGTCATTAAGGCTGGTTGAATGATTTGTGGGGTTTGAAGACTACTACACCAGGGTCATTAAGGCTGTATGTCACTAGTTCACCATCAGTCAAAAATAATTTAATACCTTAAAATGGAAATCCCAATTTAAGGTATCTACATATATATACATCTATCTGTACATATATATATATATATATATATATATATATATATATATATATATATATATATATATATATATATATATATATATATATATATATATATATGCGTAGATATGGATGCGTCTCGGTGTACATTCAGTGAGAGAGACAGCAACATAGCCTCGGTACTACACACACAACACAACAAAATCAACCTGCGCAGCTCGTGGAGGTAGCGCAGCTGAATGGACAGTAAGTACTCACTATAGGCGGCGCAGGGAACGCCCGTGTAGGCGTGGGCGGCGTGGTGACAACGGTGGGTGGTGTGGTTACACACACCAGCCTCGCGAGGTGTCATAAGTGGTTCCGGTAACTCACGTAACTCCGCGCGACGGATTGCGCGACTAAGTCTGTCAACGTCGTCAGTGGGACGGAAGGCTGGGATCTTACTGCTCTGAGAACTCTGAAGGAACCTTAGTTGATCTGAGGGAGGAGAGGATGGTGGTAGTGGTGGTAGTGGTGGTAGTGATAGTAGTGTTAGCGGTAGTAGTGGTAGTAGTGGTAGTAGTGGTAGTGGTGGTAGTGTGGTAGTGATAGTAGTGTCAGTGGTAGTAGTGGTAGTGGTAGTAGTGGTAATGGTGGTAGCGGTAATAGTGGTAGTAGTAGTAGTGGTAGTAGTGGTAGTAGTGGTAATGATGGTAGTGGTAATAGTGGTAGTAGTAGTAGTAGTGCTAGTAGTGGTAGTGGTGGTAGTGATAGTAGTGTCAGTGGTAGTAGTGGTAGTGGTAGTAGTGGTAATGGTGGTAGTGGTAATAGTGGTAGTAGTAGTGGTAGTAGTGGTAGTGGTAGTAGTGGTAATGGTGGTAGTGGTAATAGTGGTAGTAGTAGTAGTAGTGGTACTAGTGGTAGTGGTAGTAGTGGTAGTAGTGGTGGTAGTGATAGTAGTGTTAGTGGTAGTAGTGGTGGTGGTAGTACCATACACTTATCATAAAGGTACTGTACCATACACTCACCATAAAGGTACTGTACCATACACTCACCATAAAGGTACTGTACCATACACTCACCATAAAGGTACTGTACCATACACTCACCATAAAGGTACTGTACCATACACTCACATAAAGGTACTGTACCATACACTCACCATAAAGATACTGTACCATACACTCACCATAAAGGTTCTGTACCATACACTCACCATAAAGGTACTGTACCATACACTCACCATAAAGATACTGTACCATACACTCACCATAAAGGTTCTGTACCATACACTCACCATAAAGGTACTGTACCATACACTCACCATAAAGGTACTGTACCATACACT
>NC_091360.1:665000-695000 GCF_038502225.1 Cherax quadricarinatus | reverse complement strand
TGTATGATAGTGTCAACACCATCATTGTACTACACTGTATGATAGTGACACCATCATTGTACTACACTGTATGATAGTGTCAACACCATCATTGTATTACCCTGTATGATAGTGTCAACACCATCATTGTACTACACTGTAAGATAGTGTCAACACCATCATTGTATTACACTGTATGATAGTGACAACACCATCATTGTACTACACTGTATGATAGTGTCAACACCATCATTGTATTACACTGTATGATAGTGTCAACACCATCATTGTACTACACTGTAAGATAGTGTCAACACCATAATTGTATTACACTGTATGACAGTGTCAACACCATCATTGTACTACACTGTATGATAGTGTCAACACCATCATTGTACTACACTGTATGATAGTGTCAACACCATCATTGTACTACACTGTATGATAGTGACAACACCATCATTGTACTACACTGAATGATAGTGACAACGCCATCATTGTACTACAATGTATGATAGTGTCAACACCATCATTGTACTACACTGTATGATAGTGTCAACACCATCATTATACTACACTGTATGATAGTGTCAACACCATCATTGTACTACACTGTATGATAGTGACAACACCATCATTGTACTACACTGTATGATAGTGACAACGCCATCATTGTACTACAATGTATGATAGTGTCAACACCATCATTGTACTACACTGTATGATAGTGTCAACACCATCATTGTACTACACTGTATGATAGTGACAACACCATCATTGTACTACACTGTATGATAGTGTCAACACCATCATTGTACTACACTGTGTGATAGTGTCAACACCATCATTGTACTACACTGTATGACAGTGACACCATCATTGTACTACACTGTATGACAGTGTCAACACCATCAATGTACTACACTGTATGATAGTGACAACACCATCAATGTACTACACTGTATAATAGTGTCAACACCATCAATGTACTACAATGTATGATAGTGACAACACCATCATTGTGCTACACTGTATAATAGTGTCAACACTATCATTGTACTACACTATATGATAGTGACAACACCATCATTGTACTGTTTGATGGTGACATCATCACTGTACTATACTGTATGATAGTGACATCACTGTACTTCACTGTATGATAGTGAGATCACCAATGCGGCCAGCAGTAACAGCCTGATTGATCAGACCCTGATCCACCAGGAAGCCTGGTCATGGACCGGGTCGCGGGGGGCGCTGACCCCTGAAACCATCTTTCATATACACTACGAACTGTGGTTTTCCAATGTATAAAAACCTACGGGACATGCACTTCCTGATTGGTCAATATTGCCCACAGTCTGACGTCATAGTGTACTGGCACGCTGATTGGCGTAGAAAAATTGTTGTCTTGCCTTTTTTTGTGAAAGTTTTACGAACATTTCACTATTTGTTTTACATTAAATACGAAAAGCTCATTAAAATCCAAAAAAGCTCATTTTTAATGTAACTAATTTGTGCTAACCAAAACATCTATCCATCTGTCCAGAGACCATCTATCCCGACTATCTCCACAGACCATCTATCCAGACCATCTACCCAGACTATCTATCCAGACTATCTCCTCAGACCATATCTCCAGATCATCTCTCCAGACCATCTTTCCAGACCATCCATCCAGACTATCTATCCACACCATCTATCCAGACCTTGATAAACTAATCTAGAATATTAGCTTCAGTATCCATGTTTTGTAGGCAGCATCTTGCTGCCCTCCCCTTCCTCGGATCAAACATGACTGTCACCCATTATCCATGTGCCGTGTGTTGCCTTCACATGAGTAATAACGATAATAATAATAATAATAATAATAATAATAATAATAATAATAATAATAATAATAATAACATTAATAATAATAATAATAATAATAACAACAACAACAACAATAATAATAATAATAATAATAATAATAATAATAATAATAATAATAATAATAATAAATAATATAATAAACTAATAATAATAATAATTACAATAATAATAACAATAATTATAATAATAATAATAATAATAATAATAATGGTAATAAGCTATCTTTATCAACTATTTTATATAATATTAATATATCAGTGATGTTAAAAGAGACAAGATTATCCTATCTTAACCTATCTTATCGAAGTCTTGGATTCTCTTACACGTACACAGTAGCCCACACCCATGTGTGTTATCCAAGGCCCCTTAGTCAAGCACCAAGATATTTTTAAAAGAGATTTTAACCAGCTTACTGACTGGTCACAGGCGAATCAGATGACCTAAAAATATTTTTTTTTTTTTTTATAATCTGAGCATTAAGTTCCTGTGATTAACGTGTATTGTGCCTTACCTTTTTAGGTCCTCCACTCAAGGCACCGCTTCTGACCTGACCTCTTCTGACACCAGGACGTCTGTGGGTAGGGACGCCGAGTTTCTGTAGGGCATCGTCATCAGCGGCGTCGTAGTCGAAATCGTCTCCTTCTGTGGCTGCTAGAGTGTGATCGTCAACACCCTGACGGATTCTCTCTTTACTGCCTCTTGCACTGTCTGCGTCTCCTACTCTACCTCCTTTTTCATCTCCTTCTCCCGTTCCCTCTTTCCAGTTCTTTCCGTCTTGTCTTCTTCTAGGCCCTCTGTCATCCTAAAGATGATAGAGTAACAAAGTGGAGGACAAGAGTAAAAGGATATTTCCACGGCTTAATGAATACCTTGGAAGACTTCACTACTGGGTCTACAAGAGACCTTGAAAGACCTCACCACTGTGTCTACAAAGGACCTTAAAAGACCTCACCATTGTGTTTACTAGGGATCTTAAAAGACCTCACTACTGTGTCTACAACGGACCTTAAAAGATCTCACCGAAGTATTAAATAAACAAATATACGAGACGTTGCACCAATGAGTTAAATACTGATTACTTGAAAAAATCCGCATTTTATTAATACGTGAGGCTGAGTGTGATACTTACATCGTCTTCAGCATTCACGTCTTCATAGTCGCCATCTTTGTCCCCAGAGTGTCCTCCATCACCTTCATCCCCTGCTATCTCCCCTTGTCTCTCCTCTCTCTGTTTATTCCTCCTCCGCCTCGTCTTGGTTTTTTTCCTGGAGACGTGTTGAGGATCCTCGTCGTGCTGAGGATCCTCGTCGTCAGTATGACGTTCGGGGTCCGTCGGCTCGTCAGCATCGGAGTCTCCCTCGACGCCGAGACTGTCGCTAAAGCCGGACTCCTGTAAGAGGAACTTGATCAATAAGACCAGACTAACACATCACCGAGGCCTTGTATATACTATACTAGGTGCTTAGAACGTGCGTAAGCTGTGTTATCAGAGCGTTAAGACACATCTAGATATGAATCAAAATAATATCAACATGCTACAAATATCCTGTAAAGTAGTAAAACATGCATGATCAGAAGCCATGAAAAAAAAGCTATGATTTTCTTCATTTGTGTTCAGAAGTCTCCGTGAGGGGTCCCATAACTCCGGGCTCAAGAGGCTGGGATAGGGGGAGGAAGGGAGGAAACAGGAGGGAAAAATACTGCACAGGGAGCGACTCTACCTTGTTGCCTGAGTGGCCGGTGTCTCTGGCGTGAGTCGCACTTGACGAAGGTAGTCGAGGAGCAGCAGCGTCCACCATCAGCAAGTCTCGTTCACTTGACTCCAGCATCATCTCGTGAGTTCGCTCCTCGGAGGCGGTAATGGACGCGTCCTCGACACCCTCCTGGCCGTGATGGTCGTCCGAATGATGCGGATTTTCAGATATACTCACGCGACGACTCAAGTTTCTCCTCTGCGCACGAATGTCGTTCCTAGATCTAGTTTTGCTGTTTACTTGTTTGAGCTTACCAGGACCGCCCTTCCTGCTTCCTGTCCTGGTGCTGAGAATCCCTGGACGAACTGCGGATTTTGGACGACTTCGTGAACCAGTCACTCTGACACTTAAATGGCTGGTGTGTCCTTCTACTTCTTGCCTCTCTTCGTTTTCTCCCTTTGTTTCCTCGTCCTTCCCTTCATGCTCTTTCTCTCTACCTTCATGTTCTTCCTTCCCACCTACTTCACCAAATATGTCACCGTTCTCATCCGTCACCTTGTCACTGCCTTCGTCTAAACTATTGAGTTGTCTCTCGTCTGTTTCCATATTATCGCTACCAGTTTCTCCGCTTTCCTCATTCTTTTCCTCTGCATCTTCTAGGTCATCACTATCACCTCTTTCGCCCCCCTTTTCTGTTAATTTTCTGTTCCTAGTCCTGGAGGTCACTTCTTGTTCTTCATCCACGGATAAGTCTAGTCTGGAGTCATCAGCGGAGGCTGCGTTATCCCCAGACGTTCTAATGCCCTCCCCAACTTCGTAACCATCAACGGCTGTTATCTTACCTCCCTTTACTACTCCAGCCTTACGACTGTTTCCCTTCATGTTCTTCTCATGTTTTTGTTGTTTAGTATTTACTTTCCCGTCTTTCCTTGTTCCCTGATTAGTTTTACTTTTCTTCTTGCCTCCAGCTGTCTTAATGTTACTCTCAGTATTCTTACTATCGGCTGCTGTCTTGCTAGAGGTTTTATTGCTGCTGTCTTCCTCATTCCCCTCCTCTTCCTCTCCGGTAGTCTTACCTTTCTCATTTGCGGAATAATCTTCCTCCTGCTCTCTCTCTATTTCCTGTTCTTCATCATTACTGGTGACTCTGCTTCCTTCTTTACTCTCTGTGTCCTCCTCTGCAGGTTCCTCGCTCTCACTACCTTTTCCTGCCTCATCATCAACTTTTTCTCCTGTTTCTCTCGCTTTCTCACCTTCTGTTTCTGCCTCTGCCTCATCCCTTATTGCCTCTGAATTATCCACTTCCGCCTTTGCGTTTTCCTCAGCTTTCTCTCTTTCTCTTTCTTCCTCAGCCTCTCCTCTAACTGCTTCTTCCTCAGACTCTCCTCTAACTGCTTCTTCCTCGCCATCTTCTCTCTCTGTCTTATTTTCACCGTCTCCTCTCTCTCCCTCTTCTTCTCCACTGTTTTTCTGCGATCTCGTCTTCGACTTCTTTTTGGCAGAGATATTTTTGGTTTTCTGTTTACCATTAATTTCCTGGTTGCCTCCGGTGATGTCATTATCTTCTTTGCTGCCTCCAGTCTCATCATTATCTTCCTGGTTGCCTCCAGTGTCATCATTATCTTCCTGGTTGCCTCCAGTCTCATCATTATCTTCCTGGTTGCCTCCAGTCTCATCATTATCTTCCCGGATGCCTCCAGTATCATCATTATCTCTTTGGTTACCTCCAGTATCGTCATTATCACCTTGGTTGCCTCCAGTGTTCTCATTATTGACTTCTTTCCCATCTCCTTCACTCGTGTTCCTTCGCGAAGCTTTCTTTAATGATCCTTTACGTGTATTCCCACTTCCTTTCATCTCGTTTCCCTTGTCGCTCCTTTCATTTCCTTGGTCTTCCTCATTCTCTGATCTTCTTTCCTCTGAGTCTTCCTCTGCCTTAGAGCCTTTCCTACTCTTTCCTTCATTTCTCTCCTCTCCGTCCACTGACTCTTTTCTACTTCTTGCTTCTTCCCTTCCTTCTAGTTGAGAATCCTCTTTCTTTACTGATCCTCTTCTCTTGGCTACCTCCTCTTCCTCAGCCGCCTCCACCTTCTTTACCTCCTCTTCTTTAGCTTCCTCTCCTTCTTCCTTCTCCTCTGCTATCATCCGATTCTCTGCCATCTTCTTAGCCAACTCTGCCGCCTCTTCCTCCAACACCAGCTTCCGAATGTTGATTTCAGATGTACCAGTCTGCCAGAAGGTCGTATCAGTTCACAGATCACATGATCAGGGGAGGTCACATGACCGGGAGAGGTCACATGGCCAAGAAAGGTCACATGGCCAAGAAAGGTCACATGAGATCAGTTACCAAGAAGCCAAACTCTGTAGTTAAGTTGCTCTCCTCTAGACACTTAATTTAGTTTGGAATGACGGGAAGGGGAAGGCATTTTGTGTTATGTAACAGTCACCAGAGGTTTTCTTGTGTTGGTTGGAAAAGGAAACACACATAGGGGAAGTATTGGTAACAACACAACATAAAACAACACACAACACTCACAAACAACCAGTTTTGATGTGAATAAAAACACTCAGTAATGAAACACAGTGTTGTAATAATGTTGGTAGAATTATCAATAATATGTTAGGGAAAAGAACACATGCAACTAATGTGACTTTTATTGTGGCAACGTTTCGCTCTGTAGGAAATTTGTCAAGCAGTTACAAACAATACAAGGACACACAGGGTATACATATGTATGTATAGGTAATGTCGCATTAGTTACAGATGTTGCCTTTTACAAAACACAGTATTGATGACAAGGTGCCGTGTTTGTCGCCATAAATTAGCAGCACAGTTGGCACATGATAGGACTCACAGCTCCTGACAATGGTGCTCTTATAACTCTTATAATGTAGACTCTTAAGAGATGTTTGCACAACCTACTGCCTTAACACAACCCACTGCCTTAACACAACCCACTGCCTTAACACAACCCACTGCCTTAACACAACCCACTGCCTTAACACAACCCACTGCCTTAACACAACCCACTGCCTTAACACAACCCGCTGCCTTAACACAACCCACTGCCTTAACACAACCCACTGCCTTAACACAACCCACTGCCTTAACACAACCCGCTGCCTTAACACAACCCACTGCCTTAACACAACCCACTGCCTTAACACAACCCGCTGCCTTAACACAACCCACTGCCTTAACACAACCCACTGCCTTAACACAACCCGCTGCCTTAACACAACCCGTTGCCTTAACACAACCCACTGCCTTAACACAACCCGCTGCCTTAACACAACCCACTGCCTTAACACAACCCACTGCCTTAACACAACCCACTGCCTTAACACAACCCACTGCCTTAACACAACCCGCTGCCTTAACACAACCCATTGCCTTAACACAACCCGCTGCCTTAACACAACCCGCTGCCTTAACACAACCCACTGCCTTAACACAACCCACTGCCTTAACACAACCCACTGCCTTAACACAACCCACTGCCTTAACACAACCCGCTGCCTTAACACAACCCACTGCCTTAACACAACCCGCTGCCTTAACACAACCCACTGCCTTAACACAACCCACTGCCTTAAC
This sequence comes from Cherax quadricarinatus, assembly GCF_038502225.1. Taxonomy (NCBI): domain Eukaryota; kingdom Metazoa; phylum Arthropoda; class Malacostraca; order Decapoda; family Parastacidae; genus Cherax; species Cherax quadricarinatus. The sequence continues at coordinate 687,854 of NC_091360.1, read as the reverse complement.
ACAACCCACTGCCTTAACACAACCCGCTGCCTTAACACAACCCACTGCCTTAACACAACCCACTGCCTTAACACAACCCACTGCCTTAACACAACCCGCTGCCTTAACACAACTCACTGCCTTAACACAACCCACTGCCTTAACACAACCCGCTGCCTTAACACAACCCGCTGCCTTAACACAACCCGCTGCCTTAACACAACCCACTGCCTTAACACAACCCACTGCCTTAACACAACCCGCTGCCTTAACACAACCCGCTGCCTTAACACAACCCACTGCCTTAACACAACCCACTGCCTTAACACAACCCACTGCCTTAACACAACCCACTGCCTTAACACAACCCACTGCCTTAACACAACCCACTGCCTTAACACAACCCGCTGCCTTAACACAACCCACTGCCTTAACACAACCCGCTGCCTTAACACAACCCGCTGCCTTAACACAACCCACTGCCTTAACACAACCCGCTGCCTTAACACAACCCGCTGCCTTAACACAACCCACTGCCTTAACACAACCCACTGCCTTAACACAACCCACTGCCTTAACACAACCCACTGCCTTAACACAACCCGCTGCCTTAACACAACCCGCTGCCTTAACACAACTCACTGCCTTAACACAACCCACTGCCTTAACACAACCCGCTGCCTTAACACAACCCGCTGCCTTAACACAACCCGCTGCCTTAACACAACCCGCTGCCTTAACACAACCCACTGCCTTAACACAACCCACTGCCTTAACACAACCCACTGCCTTAACACAACCCGCTGCCTTAACACAACCCGCTGCCTTAACACAACCCGCTGCCTTAACACAACCCGCTGCCTTAACACAACCCACTGCCGTAACACAACCCACTGCCTTAACACAACCCACTGCCTTAACACAACCCGCTGCCTTAACACAACCCGCTGCCTTAACACAACCCACTGCCTTAACACAACCCACTGCCTTAACACAACCCACTGCCTTAACACAACCCACTGCCTTAACACAACCCACTGCCTTAACACAACCCACTGCCTTAACACAACCCGCTGCCTTAACACAACCCACTGCCTTAACACAACCCGCTGCCTTAACACAACCCGCTGCCTTAACACAACCCACTGCCTTAACACAACCCGCTGCCTTAACACAACCCGCTGCCTTAACACAACCCACTGCCTTAACACAACCCACTGCCTTAACACAACCCACTGCCTTAACACAACCCACTGCCTTAACACAACCCGCTGCCTTAACACAACCCACTGCCTTAACACAACCCACTGCCTTAACACAACCCGCTGCCTTAACACAACCCACTGCCTTAACACAACCCGCTGCCTTAACACAACCCACTGCCTTATATTTATTAATTCTTCAGTGACTGTTGCAGTACAAGGTTAATCGAAGGCTCACGTGAATATTTACACACAATATAACGCACAAACAAAAAAACGCAACAGTGAAAAACAGAAATTCATGAGCGGTTTCTTGTGCTTTCACACACATCTTCAGTGCTCTGAAGATGTGTGCAAGGACATGAAAGCGCTCAATATCTTTTTTTCACTGTTGTATTTTTTTTTTCATTTAGAGTCACGCGTTTTACTGCGTTGTCTTGGCAGGTTGACGCTTATAATCCAGTGATCCAGATGGGCAGCCAAGAACACCATTTACCGGAGCATTGTGATCCATTACACACCACAACACAACATGTTCATGACAAGTGAGAGAACGTTCAGAGAGGAGAAGAACGACTGTCTTAGAGCAGTACATGGAGAGTTGTGAATGATTCTGGTGGTGGGTGAGGCTGTCTTGGGTGACAGATGGGTGATCTCACGCTACATATGTGGCTGTACATGTGTGGCTGTAGTTATGTGGCTGTAGATATGTGTTTGGAAGAAAAATGAGATGGTGGGTGAGGTAGAGGATGGGTGATAGATGGTTGAGGTGGGTGTTCACTCGCGTATTGGAGAACAAGATGAGATAATGGTGGGTGAAGATGGAATAGAAAGGTGGATTACCATTATCACGGAGAGGCGCTAAGCCCGTAGGGGGACTACAGAGCGCCTCCAGAACGGAAAGCAATCAGGTCTGATTTGAAGAAAGTCAACAATATCTCCAGTTTCTTGAATCAAGAGCCTCTCACTAGTATACAGGTGCCTGCCTGGGGGGAGGGGTTATGGAAGGGCGAAAGGTGTGGGTAGATGCAAGACGTGATAAACGAGGGAAGGGAACAGTGGGAATGTTTGTGGGAGTCATAGGAAGAAGATAATTTAAGAAACAAGTGGTGAAAAGCGACGTAATGCTGAGAAAAGTCTTAATGTTTCGCTCAAAACCGAGCTTCATCAGGTCTCAAAACTGAGTGAAAAGTATTGCTATGTAATGAGAGAAAGAAAGAGCAAAGAAACGTGGGGAATAACAACACTGCGCTAGCCAAGGATTCGAACCCATGTTGTACTGGCCTGCCTCATGGTAAGCGAGAACCACATGACGCTTTAACCCACAGGACCACCCAACCCTACAAGAATGGCGCAGCCAGCACACAGCTAGCTGTTGGGCCGCCATCCGAGGGCATACGGAGGTGTGGGAGCTTCTAAGCTTATTTCATTCTCATCCTGTTTGGTGTACTAGCCTCACGAAAAGTATTTATATATTATTGCTATCTGTGTGCTGGCTGCGCCATTCTTGTAGGGTTGGATGGTACTGTGGTTTAAAGCGTCATGTGGTTCTCGCTTACCATGAGGCAGGCCAGTACAACATGGGTTCGAATCCTTGGCTAGCTCAATATTGTTATTGATTAATACCACTCGTTCGTGGTTACAATAATATATATATATATATATATATATATATATATATATATATATATATATATATATATATATATATATATATATATATATATATATATATATATGTGTGTGTGTGTGTGTGTGTGTGTGTGTGTGTACACAGGGAAACAGTCATGCCTGTCTGTGAGGCTGTGATCAAAAAAACAGTGTTAACATTAGACGTAACAAAATATCTAAATAAAACATCTGAAAATACACAAAAAAAATATTTATAACACAAACTAGCAATCAAAAATTATCTTCAAAAAACCTGCAACATCAATTATTTATAAAATATTTCAAAGTCAATTATCACTTTTCAAAATGCTAGTGAAGACAAGTGTGTTAAACGTTTTGCACTCTGACAGGATAGTTTTATTTACCCGGCTAGTTGGTGAATATTTAAGATGCGAGAGTAATTATGGTAATGTTTAAAAGAGATGGAATATTTAGCAATAACAGGAAGAGTAGAATAATGGGAGAGAGTTACAGAAGAAAGGTCAGTGAGTCAGGTGTGTGAGTGAGTGTCAGTAGAGTTAGCGGAGTAAGGTCAGTGAGTCAGGTGTGTGAGTGAGTGTCAGTAGAGTTAGCGGAGTAAGGTCAGTGAGTCAGGTGTGTCAGTGTCAGTAGAGTTAGCGGAGTAAGGTCAGTGAGTCAGGTGTGTCAGTGTCAGTAGAGTTAGCGGAGTAAGGTCAGTGAGTCAGGTGTGTGAGTGAGTGTCAGTAGAGTTAGCGGAGTAAGGTCAGTGAGTCAGGTGTGTGAGTGAGTGTCAGTAGAGTTAGCGGAGTAAGGTCAGTGAGTCAGGTGTGTGAGTGAGTGTCAGTAGAGTTAGCGGAGTAAGGTCAGTGAGTCAGGTGTGTGAGTGAGTGTCAGTAGAGTTAGCGGAGTAAGGTCAGTGAGTCAGGTGTGTGAGTGAGTGTCAGTAGAGTTAGCGGAGTAAGGTCAGTGAGTCAGGTGTGTGAGTGAGTGTCAGTAGAGTTAGCGGAGTAAGGTCAGTGAGTCAGGTGTGTGAGTGAGTGTCAGTAGAGTTAGCGGAGTAAGGTCAGTGAGTCAGGTGTGTCAGTGAGTGTCAGTAGAGTTAGCGGAGTAAGGTCAGTGTGTCAGGTGTGTGAGTGTCAGTAGAGTTAGCGGAGTAAGGTCAGTGAGTCAGGTGTGTGAGTGAGTGTCAGTAGAGTTAGCGGAGTAAGGTCAGTAAGTCAGGTGTGTGAGTGTCAGTAGAGTTAGCGGAGTAAGGTCAGTGAGTCAGGTGTGTGAGTGAGTGTCAGTAGAGTTAGCGGAGTAAGGTCAGTAAGTCAGGTGTGTGAGTGTCAGTAGAGTTAGCGGAGTAAGGTCAGTGAGTCAGGTGTGTGAGTGAGTGTCAGTAGAGTTAGCGGAGTAAGGTCAGTAAGTCAGGTGTGTGAGTGTCAGTAGAGTTAGCGGAGTAAGGTCAGTGAGTCAGGTGTGTGAGTGAGTGTCAGTAGAGTTAGCGGAGTAAGGTCAGTGAGTCAGGTGTGTGAGTGAGTGTCAGTAGAGTTAGCGGAGTAAGGTCAGTGAGTCAGGTGTGTGAGTGAGTGTCAGTAGAGTTAGCGGAGTAAGGTCAGTGAGTCAGGTGTGTGAGTGAGTGTCAGTAGAGTTAGCGGAGTAAGGTCAGTGAGTCAGGTGTGTCAGTGAGTGTCAGTAGAGTTAGCGGAGTAAGGTCAGTAAGTCAGGTGTGTGAGTGTCAGTAGAGTTAGCGGAGTAAGGTCAGTGAGTCAGGTGTGTGAGTGAGTGTCAGTAGAGTTAGCGGAGTAAGGTCAGTGAGTCAGGTGTGTGAGTGAGTGTCAGTAGAGTTAGCGGAGTAAGGTCAGTGAGTCAGGTGTGTGAGTGAGTGTCAGTAGAGTTAGCGGAGTAAGGTCAGTGAGTCAGGTGTGTGAGTGAGTGTCAGTAGAGTTAGCGGAGTAAGGTCAGTGAGTCAGGTGTGTGAGTGAGTGTCAGTAGAGTTAGCGGAGTAAGGTCAGTGAGTCAGGTGTGTGAGTGAGTGTCAGTAGAGTTAGCGGAGTAAGGTCAGTGAGTCAGGTGTGTGAGTGAGTGTCAGTAGAGTTAGCGGAGTAAGGTCAGTGAGTCAGGTGTGTGAGTGAGTGTCAGTAGAGTTAGCGGAGTAAGGTCAGTGAGTCAGGTGTGTGAGTGAGTGTCAGTAGAGTTAGCGGAGTAAGGTCAGTGAGTCAGGTGTGTCAGTGAGTGTCAGTAGAGTTAGCGGAGTAAGGTCAGTAAGTCAGGTGTGTCAACTGATAAAGACACACAGTGTGCAACAAAAGTTTACTGGAACAACGTTAAAACATATGAAGAACTTAATAAAAGTTTACAATGAGCGAAACGTTCTCAATAAAAGTTACTTGTGCAACATGTGCCTTTCCCTGACTATTGTTGCAACATGTGTCTCTCCCTGACTATTGTTGCAACATGTGCCTTTCCCTGACTATTGTTGCAACATGTGTCTCTCCCTGACTATTGTTGCAACATGTGTCTCTCCCTGACTATTGTTGCAACATGTGTCTCTCCCTGACTATTGTTGCAACATGTGCCTTTCCCTGACTATTGTTGCAACATGTGTCTCTCCCAGACTATTGTTGCAACATGTGTCTCTCCCTGACTATTGTTGCAACATGTGTCTCTCCCTGACTATTATTGCAACATGTGCCTTTCCCTGACTATTGTTGCAACATGTGCCTTTCCCTGACTATTATTGCAACATGTGCCTTTCCCTGACTATTATTGCAACATGTGTCTCTCCCTGACTATTGTTGCAACATGTGTCTCTCCCTGACTATTATTGCAACATGTGCCTTTCCCTGACTATTGTTGCAACATGTGCCTTTCCCTGACTATTATTGCAACATGTGCCTTTCCCTGACTATTGTTGCAACATGTGCCTTTCCCTGACTATTATTGCAACATGTGCCTTTCCCTGACTATTGTTGCAACATGTGTCTCTCCCTGACTATTGTTGCAACATGTGTCTCTCCCTGACTATTGTTGCAACATGTGTCTCTCCCTGACTATTATTGCAACATGTGCCTTTCCCTGACTATTGTTGCAACATGTGCCTTTCCCTGACTATTATTGCAACATGTGCCTTTCCCTGACTATTATTGCAACATGTGCCTTTCCCTGACTATTGTTGCAACATGTGCCTTTCCCTGACTATTATTGCAACATGTGTCTCTCCCTGACTATTGCTGCAACATGTGCCTTTCCCTGACTATTATTGCAACATGTGTCTCTCCCTGACTATTGTTGCAACATGTGCCTTTCCCTGACTATTGTTGCAACATGTGCCTTTCCCTGACTATTATTGCAACATGTGCCTTTCCCTGACTATTGTTGCAACATGTGCCTTTCCCTGACTATTATTGCAACATGTGTCTCTCCCTGACTATTGCTGCAACATGTGCCTTTCCCTGACTATTGTTGCAACATGTGTCTCTCCCTGACTATTGTTGCAACATGTGCCTTTCCCTGACTATTGTTGCAACATGTGCCTTTCCCTGACTATTGTTGCAACATGTGCCTTTCCCTGACTATTGTTGCAACATGTGCCTTTCCCTGACTATTGTTGCAACATGTGCCTTTCCCTGACTATTGTTGCAACATGTGCCTTTCCCTGACTATTATTGCAACATGTGCCTTTCCCTGACTATTATTGCAACATGTGTCTCTCCCTGACTATTGTTGGCAGCAGCAACGATACTTACATTGTGGGAAGTAAATATTGCATATAAAGGTAGATTGCAAAAAACAACAACTGGAAAAAAATAGTGAAATTCCAAGCGCTTTCGTGATTTCTGACATCATCAAGTAACTGTACCTTGATAATGTGAGAAATCACGAAAGCGCTTGGAATTTTACTATTTTTTCACAATGGTTGTTCTTCATATATATAAATATATAAATATATATATATATATATATATATATATATATATATATATATATGGTTATCTGGAGAGTTTATCTGGAGAGAGTTCCGGGGGCCAACGCCCCCGCGGCCCGGTCTGTGACCAGGCCTCCTTAGGTCAGTGTCCCAGGATGCGACCCACACCAGTCGACTAACACCCAGGTACCCATTTTACTGATGGGGAACATAGACAACAGGTGGAAAGAAACACGTCCAATGTTTCTACTCTGGCTGGGAATCGAACCCAGGCCCTCACCGTGTGAAGCGAGAGCGTTAACCACCAGGCCAAGGATATTCCTGGTGAATATTCAGGGAACATCAAGCCATGATAGAGAATATTTGATAAGTAAGACATATATATGCAACAGTTAGGTATCTATTATTGGAACGTTTCGCCCACATGTTTCAGTAGTATGAGCACCCAGGTGTTATACATGTGTCTTACTCATCGACATGTCGGTATTGTATACCATTGTAAATATAGAGAATATTTGTCTGGTATAATGATAATACCAAAGTGAGAAACATGGTTGATGGTGTAGTAGGAAATATGGGAATACCCGGTGTAAATAAGGAAACTATGAGAAATATAAGTTTTCCTGCCCATGCTGGTATATTGCTGATGTGTTAAAAGAAAGGTAGGTATAATAATTATGATTATTACAAATATTAACAATTTTAATGTTAATGTAGCAATCACTCACTGTGGCAGCACTTGCTAGTCAACGGAAAAAAATACTGTTTTCCATATATATATATATAAAGCGTGCAACATAGGTCACAGTTGCTTGTCACTGCACAGCACTCAACATGCAGTCACACACCTGCAACTGACCACCTTCAAAATTAACATTTTGCTTTTTGTAACACTTACTGTGCTAACTATTAACGTCTAGGACAAGTGACCAACATTTCCTGATAAAACTGATCATTTTAAGTAAGCCTTAAGAAAGTTACATGAATATCCAGGTCACATTTGCTGCAAGAAGTTGCATCTTGGGTTGAATTAAGACTGGCGGACTTCATATAGAAGACATGTAATGGTCTTTAAACGCAAAAGAACGTAATAATGCTGTGATATATTCCTATATATTCCTAGAGGCGAACCTCTCAGTGTATATACACTGACAACTGACGTATTGTTTTAGAGATTAAAGTATATTTGATAGATGGTATCTAGGATTTTTATCTTAATGATCCTAGTAATGGCTAGGTTTTAAGCAGAAAATCTAACTTAACATCGCTAGTTACTTCTTATCCTCGAATTCCTTATTCATATCTTCTGAAACTATTAATAAAATGTGGCCTAATATTGCTAAACGTTACTTGAAATAAATTATAATTTTCAGTAATGGACAGAAACTCATGCCATAATATTAAAAGAAATTAGACATGAAAAATATGGGAAGGATAGGTAAAAAACCCGGCAATATAGGGAACTTTACCTCATCATTGTAGTGAAATGGGGACCTATTGTAAAGTAACTGAGGAAAGCTGTACCCCTTTTGTGGGTTCCTGTTTTGTGAAAAGGGAAATCTGCTTTTGCAGATGAACGAAAAAAGACACCTTAATGCAAGCAAAAAATGTAAGTAACTTAAGGGAGAGCTTACCTGCGCATCCTTCTGCAGTAGTTTCTCTCCTTCTTCGCCTTCTTTGATGTGGTTGGTGTTAGTCTGGGCCTCAATACCAACCGGAGATGCTGTCATGGTGGACATGTTGGACTTAAGGACTGATGAAGTTGAGGAACTCATCAGTTCGTCTCCAGTAAACTCTCCCCCGGGTGTCATGCCTGTTCTTCCCTGCTGGCTCGTCTCCAGGGCTCTGTGAAAGAGAGTTTTAGTGTTATAGTTAATTCTTCATTCAAGTTTATTCTCACATTGCTTAAATTATCTTAATTTCTCACTGCAGTTGTGTGTAGTGATCATAGTTCATTGTTGATATTAGTTATCTTTGATGTTTGCTATAAACTACATGTTCCTCCTATGTAATCAATTTTGTGTGTGTGTCATCCAAGTTATTTTGAATTTGCCGTATTTGAATTTGTGGTATCTGTTATCTGATATTTTTTTCACCTCACAACTGATTGTTTTTTTGAAATCCCTTCTACAGCACTGCATGAAGCTCTGAGTCTTACATCTGCATGGCCTTCTGCAGAGCGTGTTTGTCTGTCAACTTGGAGGCTGCAACACCACCGTGCAGTTGAAGATACTTGGCACAACCACGGTTACTCCTGGCGACGGCAGCATCCAGCGGCGTCAGCAGCTGCCCTCGGGAATTCCTCATAATAGGGTTGACTGCCGCCTGTGGGAGACGCAGACGAAGGAGTGAACAGAATACATTGGAGTACGTGAGTAAGACAGATACCCGAGTTATTTAAAGTCCACACCGAGGTTAGGTGTTAAGAAGAAGTATCAACTAACTCACGAAAGTCCACACCGAGGTTAGGTGTTAAGAAGAAGTATCAACTAACTCACGAAAGTCCACACCGAGGTTAGCTGTTAAGAAGAAGTATCAACTAACTCACGAAAGTCCACACCGAGGTTAGGTGTTAAGAAGAAGTATCAACTAACTCACGAAAGTCCACACCGAGGTTAGCTGTTAAGAAGAAGTATCAACTAACTCACGAAAGTCCACACCGAGGTTAGGTGTTAAGAAGAAGTATCAACTAACTCACGAAAGTCCACACCGAGGTTAGCTGTTAAGAAGAAGTATCAACTAACTCACGAAAGTCCACACCGAGGTTAGCTGTTGAGAAGAAGTATCAACTGACTCACGAAATCGCAATAACACGATTGCAAACAAACCACGGAACGGGCGGGGCTTGAACTCATGACAAAATCCTAAAACTCCCAAGCCAGCTGGTTAGAGCCAGCTGGCCCATTGGTTAACACACTGCCCCGAGAGTTTTTACCTCCCTTGCCTTGGGTTCGACCTCTACCTATTCTGTGGTTTATGTAATTCTATCTAGTATATTATCTAGAAGTGTGAGGCAAGGAGAGTAACGCAGAAGACTGATAAGTGTAAGCGAGAAGGATAATACAAGTGGATCACACTGAATTATTGGAAACTAAGATGAAAACGGGAAAAGATATTGGTTGAAAAAATATATATTAACATCTTGGTTAACTGATACACAATACCTCTCGAAATACAGCACAATATAATGTTGATAAATGGTTCAGAGAACCGACAAGTTGATAAATTAGACACATGTGTATCACTTTGATATCTTACTGAGGAAACATTTAGTCACACAGTGGCTTCATCAGTCCATCAGTTGATGGACTGATTACATTAACTCCAGGCTGAGGGACTGATTACCTCAAACTCCTTCTGATCTTCACCATTCTCCTCTGTATAGGACTGATGAAGCCACTGTGAGACGAAACGTTTTCTCAGTAAAGATACCCAAGTGTTGCACTTGTGTCTAATTTATCATCCACACACTAAACGTAGGTTCCTCCACCGTCACTCTACACATATTATTATTATTATAATCAAGGGGGAAGCGCTAAACCCGGAGGATTATACAGCGCCTGGGGGGGGATGTGGAAGGCATTCAGGCTTAATTCGGGGAACTGGAGCACAGATCCAATTCCCTAAATCAAGAGACCCTCACCAACATCAAGGAACCTTCCTTAAGGGGCACTCTACACACAGCTGTATCATACTCACACCTGTACCTGTAACCATACCTGGACTTATACTCGTGTTCACACCCCGACTCATACCTACAATACCTTACCTGCTTATCCATAAGAATCTTGCACATCTCAATATTATTGTTGATAGCTGCAATATGGAGTGGACAGCGACCGTCAAGATTGGGAGCATTGACGGTATCTGGCCTCATGGACAGTAACCACCTGCAACAACGATACTACACTTGACGATACCTGCTACTGCAGCAGCTGGTACATATATATATATATATATATATATATATATATATATATATATATATATATATATATATATATATATATATATATATATATATATATATATATATATATATATATATATATATATATATATATGTGTGTGTGTGTGTGTGTGTCGTGCCGAATAGGCAGAACTTGCGATCTTGGCTTAAATAGCAACGCTCATCTTGCCATATAGGACAAGTGAAAATTTGTGTATGCAATAATTTCGTCAAAATCATTCTGAACCTAACGAAAAAAAATGATTTCGTTGTGTTTGTTTAGTATTAAATTATCGTAAACAAATCTAAAATATATTTAGTTGGGTTAAGCTAAAATAAATTGTTCTTGTTATAATAAGGTTAGGTAAGTTTCTAGGATTCTTTTGGTGCAAAATTAAAAATTTTTACATTAATATTAATGAAAAAAATAAATCTTTAAACGTATAAGAGAAAATTTCACAAAGGACTTAATTTTAAATGAGTTCTTGCTATTTGACCAGTTTTACATATTCGGCACGACATATATATATATATATATATATATATATATATATATATATATATATATATATATATATATATATATATATATGTATTCATGTAAATGATCGCACAGCCATACGCTTATTAAAAATCGCAATAATAAAGTTAGTACGTACTCACAAGACAAGGTCAGTACTCACAAGACAAGGTCAGTACTCACAAGACAAGGTCAGTACTCACAAGACAAGGTCAGTACTCACAAGACAAGGCCAGTACTCACAAGACAAGGTCAGTACTCACAAGACAAGGTCAGTACTCACAAGACAAGGTCAGTACTCACAAGACAAGGCCAGTACTCACAAGACAAGGTCAGTACTCACAAGACAAGGTCAGTACTCACAAGACAAGGTCAGTACTCACAAGACAAGGCCAGTATTCACAAGACAAGGCCAGTACTCACAAGACAAGGTCAGTACTCACAAGACAAGGTCAGTACTCACAAGACAAGGTCAATACTCACAAGACAAGGTCAGTACTCACAAGACAAGGTCAGTACTCACAAGACAAGGTCAGTACTCACAAGACAAGGCCAGTACTCACAAGACAAGGTCAGTACTCACAAGATAATGTCAGTACTCACAAGACAAGGTCAGTACTCACAAGATAATGTCAGTACTCACAAGACAAGTTCAGTACTCACAAGACAAGGTCAGTACTTACAAGACAAGTTCAGTACTCACAAGACAAGGTCAGTACTCACAAGACAAGGTCAGTACTCACAAGACAAGGTCAGTACTCACAAGATAAGGTCAGTACTCACAAGACAAGGTCAGTACTCACAAGACAAGGTCAGTACTTACAAGACAAGTTCAGTACTCACAAGACAAGGTCAGTACTCACAAGACAAGGTCAGTACTCACAAGACAAGGTCAGTACTCACAAGACAAGGTCAGTACTCACAAGACAAGGTCAGTACTCACAAGATAATGTCAGTACTCACAAGACAAGTTCAGTACTCACAAGACAAGGTCAGTACTCACAAGACAAGGTCAGTACTCACAAGACAAGGTCAGTACTCACAAGATGAGGCCAGTACTCACAAGACAAGTTCAGTACTCACAAGACAAGGTCAGTACTCACAAGACAAGGTCAGTACTCACAAGACAAGGTCAGTACTTACAAGACAAGTTCAGTACTCACAAGACAAGGTCAGTACTCACAAGACAAGGTCAGTACTCACAAGACAAGGTCAGTACTCACAAGATAAGGTCAGTACTCACAAGACAAGGTCAGTACTCACAAGACAAGATCCTTACGGCCGGACTGGCAGGCCTCGTGAAGGGGAAGGTCACCCTTAACGTTCCTCATCCACAGGTCAGCTCCTTTACGATGAAGCAACTTCAAGGTCTCCAGCTGACCCTTGGCTGCTCCACAGTGCGCTGGTCTGACATCAAGGACACAAACACAGGTAAGACACCAGGAGAGAGTAAGAAGGAGAAGCAGCGAGAAGAACAGGAGAGAGTGTAAGAAAGAGAGAGTAGAATATAGGAAGGGAGATTAAGGTAAAGAGTGAACTATAAGAAGGAAGGAAGAGATTAAGGGGACTGAAATATTAGGATGGAAGAAAATACAAGAAGATACGTAATAATACAGAATACAGAATAAGAACAATTGCTGTAATAAATTCTTGGTGGTTATTTTATAGTATAGTGAAAAGTGAGAAATATTAAGAGATATATTAAGATATATTAAGTGTGTTAAGGTGTCTATATGACAGGTAAAAACTTAGGGTGAGTTAGCTAACACTAACTCATAATTTGTTAGCAACAATTAGCTAGCTTCTCTTGCAAGATTACAACTGATAACTAATGTAAGTTGTGAGCTTACAACTCAACTAATAATTAATTAATTATTTGATTTTTTAACCCGAATTATTACACTAATGTTAACCTTGGTATAGAAGTCCGTGTCATGAAGGACACGGTCAAAGATGTCCGTGTCTTAAAGGATACGGTAAAAGATGTCCGTACCTTGAAGGACAGAGTCAAAGATGTGAATAAATTAAAGGACACGGACATAGACGCTCATTTCCTCAACTCACGTGCGTCCTTTGCGGTCTTGCTTGTCAGGGTGAGCACCGTAGTGCAGCAGCAGCTGTGTACAGTCAGCGTGGCCCAGTGTAACAGCGTAGAACAGCGGTGTACAGCCGTTGGAGTCCAGAGTGTCGACCTCAGCGCCGCAGAAGTTGACCAGACAGTCCAGACAGTCTAAGTGACCTCGCGAGGCAGCACAGTGCAGGGCTGGTGGAAGGTGCTAGTTGTAGTGGTGGATGGTGGTAGTTGTAGTGGTGGATGGTGGTAGTTGTAGTGGTGGATGGTGGTACAATACTCTCACCACACATAATCATCACTAACACTGGTACAATACTCTCACCACACATAATCATCACTAACACTGTGGTACAATACTCTCACCACACATAATCATCACTAACACTGTGGTACAATACTCTCATCACACATAATCATCACTAACACTGTGGTACAATACTCTCACCACACATGATCATCAGTAATACTGTGGTACAATACTCTCACCACACATAATCATCACTAACACTGTGGTACAATACTCTCACCACACATAATCATCACTAACACTGTGGCACAATACTCTCACCACACATAATCATCACTAACACTGTGGTACAATACTCTCACCACACATAATCATCACTAACACTGTGGCACAATACTCTCACCACACATGATCATCAGTAATACTGTGGTACAATACTCTCACCACACATAATCATCACTAACACTGTGGTACAATACTCTCATCACACAATCATCACTAACACTGTGGTACAATACTCTCACCACACATGATCATCAGTAATACTGTGGTACAATACTCTCACCACACATAATCATCACTAACACTGTGGTACAATACTCTCATCACACATAATCATCACTAACACTGTGGTACAATACTCTCATCACACATAATCATCACTAACACTGTGGTACAATACTCTCACCACACATGATCATCAGTAATACTGTGGTACAATACTCTCACCACACATAATCATCACTAACACTGTGGTACAATACTCTCACCACACATAATCATCACTAACACTGTGGCACAATACTCTCACCACACATAATCATCACTAACACTGTGGTACAATACTCTCACCACACATAATCATCACTAACACTGTGGCACAATACTCTCACCACACATGATCATCAGTAATACTGTGGTACAATACTCTCACCACACATAATCATCACTAACACTGTGGTACAATACTCTCATCACACAATCATCACTAACACTGTGGTACAATACTCTCACCACACATGATCATCAGTAATACTGTGGTACAATACTCTCACCACACATAATCATCACTAACACTGTGGTACAATACTCTCATCACACATGATCATCACTAACACTGTGGTACAATACTCTCACCACACATAATCATCACTAACACTGTGGTACAATACTCTCACCACACATAATCATCACTAACACTGTGGCACAATACTCTCACCACACATAATCATCACTAACACTGTGGTACAATACTCTCACCACACATAATCATCACTAACACTGTGGCACAATACTCTCACCACACATAATCATCACTAACACTGTGGTACAATACTCTCACCACACATAATCATCACTAACACTGTGGCACAATACTCTCACCACACATAATCATCACTAACACTGTGGTACAATACTCTCATCACACATAATCATCACTAACACTGTGGCACAATACTCTCACCACACATAATCATCACTAACACTGTGGTACAATACTCTCACCACACATAATCATCACTAACACTGTGGCACAATACTCTCACCACACATAATCATCACTAACACTGTGGCACAATACTCTCACCACACATAATCATCACTAACACTGTGGTACAATACTCTCACCACACATAATCATCACTAACACTGTGACACAATACTCTCACCACACATAATCATCACTAACACTGTGACACAATACTCTCACCACACATAATCATCACTAACACTGTGGTACAATACTCTCACCACACATAATCATCACTAACACTGTTGTACAATACTCTCACCACACATAATCATCACTAACACTGTGGCACAATACTCTCACCACACATAATCATCACTAACACTGTGGTACAATACTCTCACCACATATAATCATCACTAACACTGTGACACAATACTCTCACCACACATAATCATCACTAACACTGTGGTACAATACCCTCACCACACATAATCATCACTAACACTGTGGTACAATACTCTCACCACACATAATCATCACTAACACTGTGGCACAATACTCTCACCACACATAATCATCACTAACACTGTGGTACAATACCCTCACCACACATAATCATCACTAACACTGTGGTACAATACTCTCACCACACATAATCATCACTAACACTGTGGTACAATACCCTCACCACACATAATCATCACTAACACTGTGGTACAATACTCTCACCACACATAATCATCACTAACACTGTGGTACAATACTCTCACCACACATAATCATCACTAACACTGTGACACAATACTCTCATCACACATAATCATCACTAACACTGTGGTACAATACCCTCACCACACATAATCATCACTAACACTGTGGCACAATACTCTCACCACACATAATCATCACTAACACTGTGGTACAATACTCTCATCACACATAATCATCACTAACACTGTGACACAATACTCTCATCACACATAATCATCACTAACACTGTGGTACAATACCCTCACCACACATAATCATCACTAACACTGTGGTACAATACTCTCACCACACATAATCATCACTAACACTGTGGCACAATACTCTCACCACACATAATCATCACTAACACTGTGGCACAATACTCTCACCACACATAATCATCACTACATAAACTCTACAGTATTCTTCACATTCTTCACTGTACGGGTACTCATACCACATCATCCTGGATGTTCCATAACTTTTCAAGAGAAGAGAATAATAAATGAGAAACAAATTACCATAATGTTTACAAGTGAAAAATGCTGGAGGTTTTATGTGTCTGCGGGAGAAGTTAAGACACACGCCCAGTAATTACCTTCGTTAAACTGATGTTTTCTAAATTATTAACACAATAATAAAACCAGAATGATAATTCTAGTGATTTACCGATATTATATGATACCTGACTCATCTACTGAACACATGAGTAATGAATAATTCGTAGATAAGTCGTAGATCACATGTATGAATTTACTACAGATTTTATTTACACGACGTCTTCTTTAAGAGAATCTTGTTGTTTGTTAAGTGACGCGACGACTTATCCAGCACTCACTCTAACTAAAGTAGGTTATACTGAGCTGTTGTTAGCAAAGGAGACGCAGAAGATATTCCCTGTACCAAGATACTATGGTGGTAATCAACCCACAGAACGGGTGGGACTTGAACCCACGACAAACAAGTTTTAAAACTCTCAGGCCAGTATGATTTCGTGACTCCAGATACCGTGGCGCTGCTGTGTCAGGCGGGTATCGTAAGAGAAATGATATACAATACTGACAAGTTGATGACTGAGACATATACAGCCATTTATAATATGATATTGGACAAATATTTTTGTTAGTGTTCTTGGGTTTGAGAAAGACTTGCCTAGTATGGGCCAGTAGGCCTGCTGCAGTGTTCCTTCTTTCTTATGTTCTTACAAGAAGTGAGAAAGACTACGGCAGGTTTACTGGCCCTTATTATCACCTGTGTGTGAAGCAATAAACGTACCTGTGAGTCCATCCTTATCCTCGGCACTAACGCTGGCACCGGCGTTGACCAGAGCCAGGATAGCATCAGCACTGCCTGAAGGACAGTAGACGTGAGACGGCCGCACCTCTGCAGGAACAACAACAAGCAGACATGCCACCTCTCATACACACTCTGGCCACCACTCCACCATGCTGTTCCCTGCCCCTCCACCATGCTGTTCCCTTCACCATGCTGTTCCCTCCACCATGCTGTTCCCTGCCCCTCCACCATGCTGTTCCCTTCACCATGCAGCTCCCTCCACCATGCTCACCCCTGTCCTTCCAAAATGCTGTTCACGCTCCTAAATCATGCTGTTCCCGGCCCTCAGTTATGCTGTTCCCGGCCCTCAATTATGTTGTTCCCGGCCCTCAATTATGCTGCTCCCGGCCCTCAATCGTATTTTTCCTTGCCATCAGTCATGCTGTTTCCTCCACATTGTTATTCCCTCCCTCCCTCCCTCCCTTGAATCTTTACCTCCTGCGTGCATCCTCCAACTGTGGCCTGAAATTAAGAACACTCTCATGCAAGTCATGCAGGTCCTCCCCCTTATGCATGATTTGCTTGAGTCATGCACGAACTGCCTGAGTCATGCACGAAC
Organism: Cherax quadricarinatus; assembly: GCF_038502225.1. Lineage (NCBI taxonomy): Eukaryota > Metazoa > Arthropoda > Malacostraca > Decapoda > Parastacidae > Cherax > Cherax quadricarinatus. Next base: position 670,223 of record NC_091360.1, on the reverse strand, counting down.
TGCCTGAGTCATGCACGAACTGCCTGAGTCATGCACGAACTGCCTGAGTCATGCACGAACTGCCTGAGTTATGCACGAACATAAACATTGGAAGACCATCACGTATAATGTTCCCCAATTTATTGATTATATCGACTCTCACAGCCCCGGGGTAAACATTCTCTGCCTCCTATCACCATTCTTGGTACAACAATTCTTGTCTATAAAGCTGAGAGTCCGCTATTGAAACAGTCTTTCCTTGGTTAGTGGCTTCCCTTGTATCGTTCTCGACTCTCTAACACACTCCGTTCTTCTCTGTATTGGATCCGGTATGACTGAATCCCATACCACAAGCCTGGTATGATCCCTAAGAGGTCTGAGCTAGCCAAGGAATAGATTTGTCGTTGTGGGACACCTCATATAATTCCCCTTCAAGTTTGCGGAACACATTAATCTTCTTGATACTCTGAATTTTTCACCATATAAACTATAGTGAGAAAATTCCTGAGGATTAAATATGGTGTAAAGTTCCTTCTTCCACTTGTTGTATACATCAGCAACAGTTAGTGGGCGATACTCTATCACTGGCACCAAAGACCTACTTTTTATTTTGTGGTCAGGTCAGGGGTCATGTCTCCTCCTAAGTCGGATATATAGTGCTGTTACCACGTCAGATTTTACTATATTCATATATATATATATATATATATATATATATATATATATATATATATATATATATATATATATATATATATATATATATATATATACATATATATATATATATATATATATATATATATATATATATATATATATATATATATATATATATATATATATATATATATATATACATATATATATATATATATATATATATATATATATATATATATATATATATATATATATATATATATATATATATATATATATGTATATATATAACGCGTAGGGGTGGATATCTCACTTAAATTTAGCTTAATACCAATGAGCACATATCTGGAATTTAAGTATCTTAAACTGGTGGTGACCGGGTGAGAGCAGCCTTAATGACCCTCGTGTGTCAGTAGATCTAAACGCAATTAACAAACTTAAAGATGATTCAGTGCTGCGTGCTAAACGAGGCTGTTAATGTTACGAACCACACAGACAAGAGGAACGTGCTGAGAAACTGACACTAAAACGAAATGAGGAATGAGGAGTTGCTGAAGGAGAATCAATATTAATATTCACAAAGGAGCTTGTTTAGATGTGGAAGGTGAGTCATGGGATTTAATTTAAAGTAGGTTATTTTAGGACAGAATAGAGTTCCGTTTATCATAATGTCAAAGGTGAGGTTGAACATAACATCAGTGAGCTCTGACAAGACCGACAGTTAATCAGTTTTTTTTTTTTTTTTTTTTTTTTTTTAATTTTAGCGGTGAGTGTGTACACGAGATGACTGTTAGTAAATTTTGTGTCCAGTACTCAGTTGTTAGGGTAGTGGTCAACCCTTAGTGAGGTAAGAAGGATGACCGAGAGGCACTGGGTCAAAGGTCAGCAGGTCATGACGTTGTTACTGGTTTAATCAAGTTCCTAGAGCTTGTAACATTAACATGATGATACCACGATATACATGATCACGAACCAAAATTTAGAACTGGTAGTGTTTTAAAAGATCATAGCAGGTGAGGGAACTTTTAGCAGTGGAAAAGAGGCATCCCGACTGGTGGAGGGACAGGAAGAGTAGAACTTTAGGTGGGCACTAAGTGCCAGTAGTGCCCAGGGCTCACTCCACTACTCTGGACAACTCAAAAGCATCAGTTCAAAATCCGGAACTGCATGGTGGAGATATTCATAATGTGAACAGAGTAGTTTATTAATCTGTGTTATTTATACTTATTATTAATCTTAATATTATATACATGTAATCTTACAGTAGTGACGTGTGTGTTTGATTTATCCACAAAATATTGTACAGAAGTTACTGATGCCATAGCGAGTGACCACCGCACAGGACCAGCCAGGAGCCCCGTCCAAGAGTGTCAGGAAAGAGCCTATGAAAGCAAGAGCTGTTATAGTTGAGAGTTTAAAGAATATTGGTGGAGAATGACGGTGGTTGCAGGGGAAAATTTTAGGCATAGTCGAGATGGCTAATAGCGAGGAAGACTGGTGGAGATACAGGCCAAGCTTAGAGGAGGAATTTATTGATAAAGTTATTATTGGTGGTGAAGGTTGCTGGTGACTGGTGCAGTTAGTAATAAAGGATGCTACTTACAGAGTTACTTATGATCACTGGTATATAACAGAGACAGACAGCAGAGGGCTTACAAGTCCACATCGCGGCTATCTGCTGACAACCATTATCTACTTATATCTAGATTAAGGACTATCATGCATTTTGTACGCGAATTAGTCAGGACAAGAAAAACAGAGTGACAGAGAACAGAGAAGCTTTGCCGAGAAAAGCTGATAGTATAAACAAGGATCGCAGGAAGACTGCTGCAGCAGCTCCGGGAGTATCCCACAGATAGAATAATGCTGACAAGACATCGAGTAAAGGTAACACGTGAACTCCACGAAGTTCACGACTCTACTCCATGACATAGGCCAGTAACTTACTAAGAGGAACTAAACTCCCGCGCGATACTGGTTGCTGACGATGTAAAAGTGACGAGAAAATATAGCAAAACAATGTTTGGATATGTCTCAGGCAACATCCAACAAGTGGCTGCTACATTTCAATGTCAGTAAGTGCAAAACACGAGGGTGGGAGATGGATAAGATGTCTGGTAACAAAGTAACAACTGGAATGGGAAGCAATTCTAGGTATAAGACTTAAGAAAAATATCAGAGATTAGATAACATAGCATCTCTCTCTCTCTCTCTCTCTCTCTCTCTCTCTCTCTCTCTCTCTCTCTCTCTCTCTCTCTCCAGAGTTGAATATAAACTATCTTCCATCAGTGGTGTATACAAGGTTGGTAATATGACAAGTGCTCTTCAACACCCTAAACACACACAGTCAATACTCTATACACCTAGTAACTCAAGCCAGTCCCCGAGTATACAGCACCAGTGTGTAATCCACACCAAATACAAATTCATATAAGCTTGATAATGTCTGTGTTTACAACCAGTTAACTCCCGAGGAACATTCGCTAAGGAAATAAATACTGCAACTATACATCACATCAATGGAAGAGAAAATAGGCAAGGGAAATGCAATCTCGACACATAAGACAGAGACATGGTCAGTATAGGCAGGTACTAGGTGGGAGGGACTCAGGCAGGTACTAGGTGGGAGGGACTCAGGCAGGTACTAGGTGGGAGGGACTCAGGCAGGTACTAGGTGGGAGGGACTCAGGCAGGTACTAGGTGGGAGGGACTCAGGCAGGTACTAGGTGGGAGGGACTCGGGCAGGTACTAGGTGGGAGGGACTCAGGCAGGTACTAGGTGGGAGGGACTCAGGCAGGTACTAGGTGGGAGGGACTCAGGCAGGTACTAGGTGGGAGGGACTCAGGCAGGTACTAGGTGGGAGGGACTCGGGCAGGTACTAGGTGGGAGGGACTCAGGCAGGTACTAGGTGGGAGGGACTAGAATGAAGGAGCAGCAGCAGTACAAGACCAAAACTCAGATAAAACACCTGGGTTCAAAAATAACTTCATCAGAGCAAGATTAATGGAAAAAGAGGAAGTACCTAGAACCGGAGGTAGTGGAGGCAAGAGTCATCCATGAGAACCGGAGGTAGTGGAGGCAAGAGTCATCCATGAGAACCGGAGGTAGTGGAGGCAAGAGTCATCCATGAGAACCGGAGGTAGTGGAGGCAAGAGTCATCCATGAGAACCGGAGGTAGTGGAGGCAAGAGTCATCCAGGAATTCAAGCCAATGTTTGATAATGTCCACAAAGCAATGAGTGAGCTACGACAGTCAGTGGAAAGTTCAGTAGAAGTGGATGCCAGTCAGATCTGGTAGGTACAGTTAAGTGAGTAGAAACACAACTACAAAACTACAACCACTGACACAACCTCCACTCGACATAGAGATGGACCAGTCTGAGACCACTGATACGTCGGCAAATCCCACCAATGAGAGTCCACCACCTCCTGCCTCCACCGCCACCGCAACTATCCAAGCCGAGGCCTTGCCTCGGACAACTCAACCGCCAGCCAAGAAAGCTAAAACACAAGAAGCAAGGGCTGCAACTCCCCACACCGCTACTACTGCTCCACCACAACAAGGAGCCAAGGTCAAGACTGCCAAAACTCAAGAACCAAGAGCTGCAGCTCCCCAGGCCACCGCCAATCCCCCACGGCAACAAGAAGCCAAGGGCAAGAGTGGTGGACACTGCACAACCAACCAGAAGAAGAACCCAATGCAAACTCCAGAATGTGAGCAGGACATCAACGACATTGTGAAACCCAACTTAGAACACTTTGCCAACCGTATCTACTCCGCCCTCAACAATGCTGGAATCGACCAAGAAGCACTGAGGAGCAGGTTTAATCAGCTTGCTGCAGAGGGTTCCCCCCTCTAGCACTACCATCAAGACAAGTTTCCCCAGCACTTTGCTGCTTGCTAAAGCTGGGGTGTGGCTCCAATGGGACCCTGTTTTCTGCCTCTGCCCAACTGTGACGTTGAAGATCCCAAGCAAGAAGACACTCCCCACTTGGGGAGTCAATGCAAGATAGAAGAAGTTACCCTCCAACCGGGGGGCCCAAGAGAGAAGATAGAAGAATGAAGAAGACGAACGACACCCCCGCCGGGTCACCATCTGGAGAAGACCCGGGCCGGAATTACCGGCAAATCTCTAATGAATGAATGAATACAAAACTACACACACACACACACACACACACACACACACACACACACACACACACACACATACACACATACACACACACACACACACACACACACACACACACACACACACACACACACAGACACACACACACACACACACACACACACACACATACACACACACACACACACACACACACACACACACACACACACACACACACACACACACACACACACACACACACACACACACACACACACACACACACACACACACACACACACATACACACACACACACACACACACACACACACACACACACACATCAGGCTAAGGAAGGAAGGAGGAGAGACAACAGGAAATGACCGGGAAGTATGTGAAGAACTCAACAAGAGATTCAAAGAAGTGTTCACAGAGGAGACAGAAGGGACTCCAGAAAGACGG
>NC_091360.1:592500-660000 GCF_038502225.1 Cherax quadricarinatus | reverse complement strand
ATTCTGTGTGACCTTTTCAAATAATGAAAGAAAGGAATACAATGTGCTCTTTGTCCATTTAAATGTCCTGCTCTGAGGTACTCGAATGTTCTACCCATGTACTCAGAAGTATCTCTTCCTAGATATTGTCTACTATTTTTCTCAGGTTGGTTCATATACCATACATGGGGATCTTCTATGCCTATCCGATAATATTTCTATGATCTAAATTCTACTAATACCCTTTAACCTCTCCTTACGTTATCTCATTATCTTGTGTACTTGTCACTTTATGGTACATTAACAGTTACAAGCGTTATATAACCAACACAACTGACGTGGTTTGAAGTCTTGGTGCGTAGACACTGGTCGGGCGTCACCAGCCCATCAACCCACTCCCATATGGGAAGTAGGGTGATGATGGTAGGGTGGGGTTGGCACCGACCACTAACCCAGTCTAAGGGTAACCGTGAACGGTGACACCTACGCTACTCTGAGACCTCTTTCCCTGCTTTTGTTGCTCCCTTGCAACATTGCACAGCTCCTGATGACGCACTGACGCACTTGAGTTAAAGATTACTCCCCCTTCCCGTGGCTTGTCCTGCATAATTAAGATCGCCCGTCTGCGATTGTTTTCAGTGATTTTAAAATATGCAAAACAATCACTGTGAAAGAGTAGTGAAAATTCCAAGCGCTTTCGTGACTACTCACATTGTCAAGGAACTATGTGAGTAGTCACGAAAGCGCTTGGAATTTCACTACTCTTTCACAGTGGTTGTTTTGCATATATATATATATATATATATATATATATATATATATATATATATATATATATATATATATATATATATATATATATATATATATATATATCCTGGAAGTCTCCCACTAGGATGGGCGTCCCAGAACAGCGTCCTACCAGCGCTGGCAGCCCAGAGAAGAGGCTGGCGTCCGTCATGGTCAGTTACGGAGACGTCAACGCCACGTTGCAGTAACTTCCGTAGCACCATCAGTCCTACACGCACGTCGTTACCCATCTCACTGTTGGGGCCACACATCTGATGGTGAGAGATGACATGGTTACTGCCTCTCACTATCACCACCACCACCACCTGATTAATTATCTACCACCTGGTTAATTATCTAACACAAGGTTAATTAATTACTACTGTTCTCCAGTGTCTGGGACAGCCAGATATTACATTATGTGTGGAGGTGACGACCATGCAGTGTCTGGCCATTTATAATAACTGGAAGACCTCTCATTGTCGTTGTAAGGGTAACTCACCTGAACAGCATAGTGTAGGGGGTAACTCACCTGAACAGCATAGTGTAGGGGGTAACTCACCTGAGCAGCATAGTGTAGGGGGTAACTCACCTGAACAGCATAGTGTAGGGGGTAACTCACCTGAGCAGCATAGTGTAGGGGGTAACTCACCTGAACAGCATAGTGTAGGGGGTAACTCACCTGAACAGCATAGTGTAGGGGGTAACTCACCTGAATAGCATAGTGTAGGGGGTAACTCACCTGAGCAGCATAGTGTAGGGGGTAACTCACCTGAGCAGCATAGTGTAGGGGGTAACTCACCTGAACAGCATAGTGTAGGGGGTAACTCACCTGAGCAGCACAGTGTAGGGGTAACTCACCTGAGCAGCACAGTGTAGGGGTAACTCACCTGAGCAGCATAGTGTAGGGGGTAACTCACCTGAGCAGCATAGTGTAGGGGGTAACTCACCTGAGCAGCATAGTGTAGGGGGTAACTCACCTGAGCAGCATAGTGTAGGGGGTAACTCACCTGAGCAGCATAGTGTAGGGGGTAGGCACCATGTATATCAGGGGTGCTAGGGTCGCCACCTACGTCTATCAACAGCTCCAGTAGTTCAACTTCTCCACATACTGTAAGGGAACAACATTATACAATAATTATTAACTTGGAAGGTTAATAATTTACTGGATACGCCTATATTAAATATTATTACGAGGTAACCTCTAAATCCGTAAGGTCATTCAGCGCCTTGGGACTGAGTGCAATTTAATTCCATCCAAAGAAGTGGAGATGCAGTCCCTTGGATCAAGAGCCCCTCACGGGTGTTCACTCATCATCATATATCACTGTGTAAATGATAATTCATATATATTCTCTGGTGACACTTTCGTAAAGTTGACGTGTTCGTTATAAAACTAATTAATTCGTCTCTTTTCGTTATAATGTCGTGCGGAACAAAGTAATTGGAAGTAATTAGAGGTTAAAGTTGTGAGTGATGTTATTATCACTCTGATCAGCACTTGTGACTCCGTCTGCTGTATGTAGCAACACTCCAGTAGCAACACTCCAGTAGCAACACTCCAGTAGCAACACTCCAGCACTCCAGTAGCAACACTCCAGTAGCAACACTCCAGTAGCAACACTCCAGCACTCCAGTAGCAACACTCCAGTAGCAACACTCCAACACTCCAGTAGCAACACTCCAGTACTCCAGTAGCAACACTCCAGTAGCAACACTCCAGCACTCCAGTAGCAACACTCCAGTAGCAACACTCCAGCACTCCAGTAGCAACACTCCAGTACTCCAGTAGCAACACTCCAGTAGCAACACTCCAGCACTCCAGTAGCAACACTCCAGTAGCAACACTCCAGTAGCAACACTCCAGTAGCAACACTCCAGTAGCAACACTCCAGTACTCCAGTAGCAACACTCCAGTAGCAACACTCCAGCACTCCAGTAGCAACACTCCAGTAGCAACACTCCAGCACTCCAGTAGCAACACTCCAGTACTCCAGTAGCAACACTCCAGTAGCAACACTCCAGCACTCCAGTAGCAACACTCCAGCACTCCAGTAGCAACACTCCAGTAGCAACACTCCAGTAGCAACACTCCAGTAGCAACACTCCAGTAGCAACACTCCAGTACTCCAGTAGCAACACTCCAGTAGCAACACTCCAGCACTCCAGTAGCAACACTCCAGTAGCAACACTCCAGCACTCCAGTAGCAACACTCCAGTACTCCAGTAGCAACACTCCAGTAGCAACACTCCAGCACTCCAGTAGCAACACTCCAGCACTCCAGTAGCAACACTCCAGTAGCAACACTCCAGTAGCAACACTCCAGTAGCAACACTCCAGTAGCAACACTCCAGTAGCAACACTCCAGTAGCAACACTCCAGTAGCAACACTCCAGCACTCCAGTAGCAACACTCCAGTAGCAACACTCCAGTAGCAACACTCCAGTAGCAACACTCCAGTAGCAACACTCCAGTAGCAACACTCCAGTAGCAACACTCCAGCACACCAGTAGCAACACTACAGCACTCCAGTAGCAACACTCCAGCACTCCAGTAGCAACACTCCAGCACTCCAGTAGCAACACTCCAGCACTCCAGTAGCAACACTCCAGTAGCAACACTCCAGTAGCAACACTCCAGCACTCCAGTAGCAACACTCCAGCACACCAGTAGCAACACTCCAGTAGCAACACTCCAGCACTCCAGTAGCAACACTCCAGCACTCCAGTAGCAACACTCCAGTAGCAACACTCCAGTAGCAACACTCCAGTAGCAACACTCCAGTAGCAACACTCCAGTAGCAACACTCCAGTAGCAACACTCCAGCACTCCAGTAGCAACACTCCAGTAGCAACACTCCAGTAGCAACACTCCAGTAGCAACACTCCAGTAGCAACACTCCAGTAGCAACACTCCAGTAGCAACACTCCAGTAGCAACACTCCAGCACACCAGTAGCAACACTACAGCACTCCAGTAGCAACACTCCAGCACTCCAGTAGCAACACTCCAGCACTCCAGTAGCAACACTCCAGCACTCCAGTAGCAACACTCCAGTAGCAACACTCCAGTAGCAACACTCCAGCACTCCAGTAGCAACACTCCAGCACACCAGTAGCAACACTCCAGCACTCCAGTAGCAACACTCCAGCACTCCAGTAGCAACACTCCAGCACTCCAGTAGCAACACTCCAGCACTCCAGTAGCAACACTCCAGCACTCCAGTAGCAATACACCAGCACTCCAGTAGCAACACTCCAGCACTCCAGTAGCAACACTCCAGCACTCCAGTAGCAACACTCCAGCACTCCAGTAGCAACACTCCAGCACTCCAGTAGCAACACTCCAGCACTCCAGTAGCAACACTCCAGCACTCCAGTAGCAACACTCCAGCACTCCAGTAGCAACACTCCAGCACTCCAGTAGCAACACTCCAGCACTCCAGTAGCAACACTCCAGCACTCCAGTAGCAACACTCCAGCACTCCAGTAGCAACACTCCAGCACTCCAGTAGCAACACTCCAGCACTCCAGTAGCAACACTCCAGCACTCCAGTAGCAACACTCCAGCACTCCAGTAGCAACACTCCAGCACTCCAGTAGCAACACTCCAGCACTCCAGTAGCAACACTCCAGCACTCCAGTAGCAACACTCCAGCACTCCAGTAGCAACACTCCAGCAGCAACACTCCAGTAGCAACACTCCAGTAGCAACACTCCAGCACACCAGTAGCAACACACCAGCACTCCAGTAGCAACACTCCAGCACTCCAGTAGCAACACTCCAGTAGCAACACTCCAGCAGCAACACTCCAGCACACCAGTAGCAACACTCCAGCACACCAGTAGCAACACTCCAGTAGCAACACTCCAGCACTCCAGTAGCAACACTCCAGCACACCAGTAGCAACACACCAGCACTCCAGTAGCAACACACCAGCACTCCAGTAGCAACACTGCAGCACTCCAGTAGCAACACTCCAGCACTCCAGTAGCAACACACCAGCACTCCAGTAGCAACACTGCAGCACTTCAGTAGCAACACTCCAGCACACCAGTAGCAACACACCAGCACTCCAGTAGCAACACTCCAGTAGCAACACTCCAGTAGCAACACTCCAGTAGCAACACTCCAGCACACCAGTAGCAACACACCAGCACTCCAGTAGCAACACACCAGCACTCCAGTAGCAACACTACAGTAGCAACACTCCAGCACTCCAGTAGCAACACTCCAGCACTCCAGTAGCAACACTCCAGTAGCAACACACCAGCACTCCAGTAGCAACACACCAGCACTCCAGTAGCAACACTCCAGTAGCAACACACCAGCACTCCAGTAGCAACACACCAGCACTCCAGTAGCAACACTCCAGTAGCAACACACCAGCACTCCAGTAGCAACACACTAGCACTCCAGTAGCAACACTCCAGTAGCAACACTCCAGCACTCCAGTAGCAACACTCCAGCACACCAGTAGCAACACACCAGCACTCCAGTAGCAACACTCCAGCACTCCAGTAGCAACACTCCAGCACTCCAGTAGCAACACTCCAGCACACCAGTAGCAACACACCAGCACTCCAGTAGCAACACTCCAGCACTCCAGTAGCAACACTCCAGCACTCCAGTAGCAACACTCCAGTAGCAACACTCCAGCACTCCAGTAGCAACACTCCAGCACTCCAGTAGCAACACTCCAGCACTCCAGTAGCAACACTCCAGCACTCCAGTAGCAACACTCCAGCACTCCAGTAGCAACACACCAGCACTCCAGTAGCAACACTCCAGCACTCCAGTAGCAACACTCCAGCACTCCAGTAGCAACACTCCAGTAGCAACACTCCAGCACTCCAGTAGCAACACACCAGCACTCCAGTAGCAACACTCCAGTAGCAACACTCCAGCACTCCAGTAGCAACACTCCAGCACACCAGTAGCAACACACCAGCACTCCAGTAGCAACACTCCAGCACTCCAGTAGCAACACTCCAGCACTCCAGTAGCAACACTCCAGCACACCAGTAGCAACACACCAGCACTCCAGTAGCAACACTCCAGCACTCCAGTAGCAACACTCCAGCACTCCAGTAGCAACACTCCAGTAGCAACACTCCAGTAGCAACACTCCAGCACTCCAGTAGCAACACTCCAGCACTCCAGTAGCAACACTCCAGCACTCCAGTAGCAACACTCCAGCACTCCAGTAGCAACACTCCAGCACTCCAGTAGCAACACTCCAGCACTCCAGTAGCAACACACCAGCACTCCAGTAGCAACACTCCAGCACTCCAGTAGCAACACTCCAGCACTCCAGTAGCAACACTCCAGTAGCAACACTCCAGCACTCCAGTAGCAACACTCCAGCACTCCAGTAGCAACACTCCAGCACTCCAGTAGCAACACTCCAGCACTCCAGTAGCAACACTCCAGCACACCAGTAGCAACACACCAGCACTCCAGTAGCAACACTCCAGCACTCCAGTAGCAACACTCCAGCACTCAAGTAGCAACACTCCAGCACTCCAGTAGCAACACTCCAGCACACCAGTAGCAACACACCAGCACTCCAGTAGCAACACTCCAGCACTCCAGTAGCAACACTCCAGCACTCCAGTAGCAACACTCCAGCACTCCAGTAGCAACACTCCAGCACACCAGTAGCAACACTCCAGCACTCCAGTAGCAACACTCCAGCACTCCAGTAGCAACACTCCAGCACTCCAGTAGCAACACTCCAGCACTCCAGTAGCAACACTCCAGCACTCCAGTAGCAACACTCCAGCACTCCAGTAGCAACACACCAGCACTCCAGTAGCAACATTCCAGCACTCCAGTAGCAACACACCAGCACTCCAGTAGCAACACACCAGCACTCCAGTAGCAACACACCAGCTCTCCAGTAGCAACACACCAGCTCTCCAGTAGCAACACTCCAGCACTCCAGTAGCAACACACCAGCACTCCAGTAGCAACACACCAGCACTCCAGTAGCAACACACCAGCACTCCAGTAGCAACACTCCAGCACTCCAGTAGCAACACACCAGCTCTCCAGTAGCAACACACCAGCACTCCAGTAGCAACACTCCAGCACTCCAGTAGCAACACACCAGCACTCCAGTAGCAACACACCAGCACTCCAGTAGCAACACACCAGCTCTCCAGTAGCAACACACCAGCACTCCAGTAGCAACACACCAGCACTCCAGTAGCAACACACCAGCACTCCAGTAGCAACACACCAGCACTCCAGTAGCAACACACCAGCTCTCCAGTAGCAACACTCCAGCACTCCAGTAGCAACACACCAGCACTCCAGTAGCAACACTCCAGCACTCCAGTAGCAACACACCAGCACTCCAGTAGCAACACACCAGCTCTCCAGTAGCAACACTTCAGCACTCCAGTAGCAACACACCAGCACTCCAGTAGCAACACTCCAGCACTCCAGTAGCAACACTCCAGTACTCCAGTAGCAACACTCCAGCACTCCAGTAGCAACACACCAGCACTCCAGTAGCAACACTCCAGCACTCCAGTAGCAACACACCAGCACTCCAGTAGCAACACACCAGCACTCCAGTAGCAACACACCAGCTCTCCAGTAGCAACACACCAGCTCTCCAGTAGCAACACTCCAGCACTCCAGTAGCAACACACCAGCACTCCAGTAGCAACACTCCAGCACTCCAGTAGCAACACACCAGCACTCCAGTAGCAACACACCAGCACTCCAGTAGCAACACACCAGCTCTCCAGTAGCAACACACCAGCTCTCCAGTAGCAACACTCCAGCACTCCAGTAGCAACACACCAGCACTCCAGTAGCAACACACCAGCACTCCAGTAGCAACACACCAGCACTCCAGTAGCAACACTCCAGCACTCCAGTAGCAACACACCAGCTCTCCAGTAGCAACACACCAGCACTCCAGTAGCAACACTCCAGCACTCCAGTAGCAACACACCAGCACTCCAGTAGCAACACACCAGCACTCCAGTAGCAACACACCAGCTCTCCAGTAGCAACACACCAGCACTCCAGTAGCAACACACCAGCACTCCAGTAGCAACACACCAGCTCTCCAGTAGCAACACACCAGCACTCCAGTAGCAACGCTCCAGCACTCCAGTAGCAACACTCCAGCACTTTAGTAGCAACACTCCAGCACTCCAGTAGCAACACACCAGCACTCCAGTAGCAACACACCAGCACTCCAGTAGCAACACTCCAGCACTCCATTACTCACAATACAACAATATTAGTTAACACCCTCCCCCCCCTCACTAAGGTAGGCGGCTGACTCGGAAAAAGGAATCACATGCACCATCATTCAAGCAACATCTGTCGTGCCAGTCGTATACATACATGACTATACAAACAACTCTGAGCTACTGTGGTAAACTAATGTTTATAAACACAGACGAAATGAAGAGTTTACATAACCTAACAAATCTCATAGGCCTATAATGTACCACTTTACCGCAGTCACCGCCCAAAAGTTTATTGATTCTTATATTAACCCTGGGAGACTGAACTAATTAACCCAGGTTATTGTAGGGACAACTAACATGGATTAATGAACTCACCAGTTATTGTGCAGACAAAAGGAATCAGCATCTACTCTACCAGTTGGTCCACAAGTCTACTCTACCAGTTGGTCCACAAGTCTACTCCACCAGTTGGTCCACAAGTCTACTCCACCAGTTGGTCCACAAGTCTACTCCACCAGTTGGTCCACAAGTCTACTCCACCAGTTGGTCCACAAGTCTACTCCACCAGTTGGTCCACAAGTCTACTCCACCAGTTGGTCCACAAGTCTACTCTACCAGCTGGTCCACAAGTCTACTCCACCAGTTGGTCCACAAGTCTACTCCACCAGTTGGTCCACAAGTCTACTCCACCAGCTGGACCACAAGTCTACTCCACCAGCTGGTCCACAGATCTACTCCACCAGCTGGTCCACAAGTCTACTCCATCAGCTGGTCCACCAGCTGGTCCACAAGTCTACTCCATCAGCTGGTCCACAAGTCTACTCCATCAGCTGGTCCACCAGCTGGTCCACAAGTCTACTCCATCAGCTGGTCCACCAGCTGGTCCACAAGTCTACTCCATCAGCTGGTCCACAAGTCTACTCCACCAGCTCGTCCACAAGTCTACTCCACCAGTTGGTTTACAAGTCTACTCCACCAGCTGGTTCACAAGTCTACTTCACCAGCTGGTCCGCAAGTCTACTCCACCAGCTGGTCCACAAGTCTACTCCACCAGCTGGTCCACAAGTCTACTCCACCAGCTGGTCCACAAGTCTACTCCACCAGCTGGTCCACAAGTCTACTCCACCAGCTGGTCCACAAGTCTACTCCACCAGCTGGTTCACAAGTCTACTCCACCAGCTGGTCCACAAGTCTACTCCACCAGCTGGTCCACAAGTCTACTCCACCAGCTGGTCCACAAGTCTACTCCACCAGCTGGTCCACAAGTCTACTCCACCAGTTGGTCCACAAGTCTACTCCACCAGCTGGTCCACAAGTCTACTCCACCAGTTGGTCCACAAGTCTACTCCACCAGCTGGTCCACAAGTCTACTCCACCAGCTGGTCCACAAGTCTACTCCACCAGCTGGTCCACAAGTCTACTCCACCAGCTGGTCCACAAGTCTACTCCACCAGCTGGTCCACAAGTCTACTCCACCAGTTGGTCCACAAGTCTACTCCACCAGCTGGTCCACAAGTCTACTCCACCAGCTGGTCCACAAGTCTACTCCACCAGCTGGTTCACAAGTCTACTCCACCAGCTGGTCCACAAGTCTACTCCACCAGCTGGTTCACAAGTCTACTCCACCAGCTGGTCCACAAGTCTACTCCACCAGCTGGTCCACAAGTCTACTCCACCAGCTGGTCCACAAGTCTACTCCACCAGCTGGTCCACAAGTCTACTCCACCTTAAATAACAAAATTGCATAATATAAATTAATTTTCACTGGTATTTTGAAAGTTGTTTGAGCCGAGTCTAAAGTTATGTCGTCAAAGGCAAGTTTAACTGTCCGAGTTTTAAACTTAAATCAAAGTAATCAAAGTATTAAATTCCCAGAAAAATATTGAGTGCCGGTGCTCACACCCAGAGTAATATTGAGTGCCGGTGCTTACACCCAGAGTAATATTGAGTGCCGGTGCCCACACCCTGAGTAATATTGAGTGCCGGTGCTCACACCCAGAGTAATATTGAGTGCCGGTGCTCACACCCAGAGTAATATTGAGTGCCGGTGCTTACACCCAGAGTAATATTGAGTGCCGGTGCCCACACCCTGAGTAATATTGAGTGCCGGTGCTTACACCCAGAGTAATATTGAGTGCCGGTGCTCACACCCAGAGTAATATTGAGTGCCGGTGCTTACACCCAGAGTAATATTGAGTGCCGGTGCTCACACCCAGAGTAATATTGAGTGCCGGTGCCCACACCCAGAGTAATATTGAGTGCCGGTGCTCACACCCAGAGTAATATTGAGTGCCGGTTACCTTCTATCATGACTGGTAGTGTGATAGTTTGCTGGTGGGATTACCTCAGTTTCTTATAGCTGGGCTATCAGTGTCATCTGTGTCTCAGAGGTACAGACTCTCAGTGTATATCTTGCCTGTTACCCAGTATTCGTTTTCTTCATGCCTGTATCTAGACTAATTCTTCAAGTGTCCGTCAATAATCTTGATTAGTTGAGTCCTGCCAACACTCACTTGTCCGTGTAATATTCTGATGGGTTATTGTCAACGTCGTGCCAGCACTCACTTGTGGGTGTAATATTCTGATGGGTTATTGTCAACGTCGTGTCAGCACTCACTTGTGCGTGTAATATTCTGATGGGTTATTGTCAACGTCGTGCCAACACTCACTTGTGCGTGTAATATTCTGATGGGTTATTGTCAACGTCGTGCCAACACTCACTTGTGCGTGTAATATTCTGATGGGTTATTGTCAACGTCGTGTCAGCACTCACTTGTGCGTGTAATATTCTGATGGGTTATTGTCAACGTCGTGTCAGCACTCACTTGTGCGTGTAATATTCTGATGGGTTATTGTCAACGTCGTGTCAGCACTCACTTGTGCGTGTAATATTCTGATGGGTTATTGTCAACGTCGTGTCAGCACTCACTTGTGCGTGTAATATTCTGATGGGTTATTGTCAACGTCGTGTCAGCACTCACTTGTGCGTGTAATATTCTGATGGGTTATTGTCAACGTCGTGCCAGCACTCACTTGTGCGTGTAATATTCTGATGGGTTATTGTCAACGTCGTGTCAGCACTCACTTGTGCGTGTAATATTCTGATGGGTTATTGTCAACGTCGTGTCAGCACTCACTTGTGCGTGTAATATTCTGATGGGTTATTGTCAACGTCGTGTCAGCACTCACTTGTGCGTGTAATATTCTGATGGGTTATTGTCAACGTCGTGCCAGCACTCACTTGTGCGTGTAATATTCTGATGGGTTATTGTCAACGTCGTGTCAGCACTCACTTGTGCGTGTAATATTCTGATGGGTTATTGTCAACGTCGTGTCAGCACTCACTTGTGCGTGTAATATTCTGATGGGTTATTGTCAACGTCGTGCCAGCACTCACTTGTGCGTGTAATATTCTGATGGGTTATTTTCAACGTCGTGTCAGCACTCACTTGTGCGTGTAATATTCTGATGGGTTATTGTCAACGTCGTGCCAGCACTCACTTGTGCGTGTAATATTCTGATGGGTTATTGTCAACGTCGTGCCAGCACTCACTTGTGCGTGTAATATTCTGATGGGTTATTGTCAACGTCGTGTCAGCACTCACTTGTGCGTGTAATATTCTGATGGGTTATTGTCAACGTCGTGTCAGCACTCACTTGTGCGTGTAATATTCTGATGGGTTATTGTCAACGTCGTGCCAGCACTCACTTGTGCGTGTAATATTCTGATGGGTTATTGTCAACGTCGTGTCAGCACTCACTTGTGCGTGTAATATTCTGATGGGTTATTGTCAACGTCGTGTCAGCACTCACTTGTGCGTGTAATATTCTGATGGGTTATTGTCAACGTCGTGCCAGCACTCACTTGTGCGTGTAATATTCTGATGGGTTATTGTCAACGTCGTGTCAGCACTCACTTGTGCGTGTAATATTCTGATGGGTTATTGTCAACGTCGTGTCAGCACTCACTTGTGCGTGTAATATTCTGATGGGTTATTGTCAACGTCGTGCCAGCACTCACTTGTGCGTGTAATATTCTGATGGGTTATTGTCAACGTCGTGCCAACACTCACTTGTGCGTGTAATATTCTGATGGGTTATTGTCAACGTCGTGCCAACACTCACTTGTGCGTGTAATATTCTGATGGGTTAATACACTACGTAAGGAAGTGTTAGGTTATTCACTGAGAATATAATCAACACTGTGAGTGCTGAGACACACTGACAGGGCACAGACAGGATGCTCATAACAGACAACGAGTGATCACACTGACAGGGTACAGACAGGATGCTCATAACAGACAACCAGAGATCACAGTGACAGGGCACAGACAGGATGCTCATAACAGACAACCAGAGATCACACTGACAGGGCACAGACAGGATGCTCATAACAGACAACCAGAGATCACACTGACAGGGCACAGACAGGATGCTCATAACAGACAACCAGAGATCACACTGACAGGGCACAGACAGGATGCTCATAACAGACAACGAGTGATCACACTGACAGGGTACAGACAGGATGCTCATAACAGACAACCAGAGATCACAGTGACAGGGCACAGACAGGATGCTCATAACAGACAACCAGAGATCACACTGACAGGGCACAGACAGGATGCTCATAACAGACAACCAGAGATCACACTGACAGAGCACAGACAGGATGCTCATAACAGACAACCAGAGATCACACTGACAGGGCACAGACAGGATGCTCATAACAGACAACCAGAGATCACACTGACAGAGCACAGACAGGATGCTCATAACAGACAACCAGAGATCACACTGACAGGGCACAGACAGGATGCTCATAACAGACAACCAGAGATCACAGTGACAGAGCACAGACAGGATGCTCATAACAGACAACCAGAGATCACACTGACAGGGCACAGACAGGATGCTCATAACAGACAACCAGAGATCACAGTGACAGAGCACAGACAGGATGCTCATAACAGACAACCAGAGATCACAGTGACAGGGCACAGACAGGATGCTCATAACAGACAACGAGTGATCACACTGACAGGGTACAGACAGGATGCTCATAACAGACAACCAGAGATCACAGTGACAGGGCACAGACAGGATGCTCATAACAGACAACCAGAGATCACACTGACAGGGCACAGACAGGATGCTCATAACAGACAACCAGAGATCACACTGACAGAGCACAGACAGGATGCTCATAACAGACAACCAGAGATCACACTGACAGGGCACAGACAGGATGCTCATAACAGACAACCAGAGATCACAGTGACAGAGCACAGACAGGATGCTCATAACAGACAACCAGAGATCACACTGACAGGGCACAGACAGGATGCTCATAACAGACAACCAGAGATCACAGTGACAGAGCACAGACAGGATGCTCATAACAGACAACCAGAGATCACACTGACAGGGCACAGACAGGATGCTCATAACAGACAACCAGAGATCACAGTGACAGAGCACAGACAGGATGCTCATAACAGACAACCAGAGATCACACTGACAGGGCACAGACAGGATGCTCATAACAGACAACCAGAGATCACAGTGACAGGGCACAGACAGGATGCTCATAACAGACAACCAGAGATCACACTGACAGGGCACAGACAGGATGCTCATAACAGACAACCAGAGATCACAGTGACAGGGCACAGACAGGATGCTCATAACAGACAACCAGAGATCACACTGACAGGGCACAGACAGGATGCTCATAACAGACAACCAGAGATCACACTGACAGGGCACAGACAGGATGCTCATAACAGACAACCAGAGATCACACTGACAGGGCACAGACAGGATGCTCATAACAGACAACCAGAGATAATACTTTAGATTAATAAGAAAACAGAGAAGTAACAGAGGCGCCAAAAACTATTTCTCTGAAAATCTGGATGGAATATAGAGGTGGTGAAGGCTTCCTCCAACCACAGCTTCGACATAAGGTATGACAGTACCAGAGATGGTAATCTCTGGTAACTGTCGGTCAAGTTAACCTAATAGGTGGGGTTAGGAGCTGTGTCTCGACCCCAGCAAAGACAATTGGGTGAGAGCACATGTACCCTCCCTCACAAGAAGACAAAGTGTGTCTTAACACGGCGCTCTTCCCCTCTCTCTTATTAATGATTTAAAACATTAGTGGAAGTAGCGGCTGTCAGTGTCACTCACGACACATAACGAGACACTGCCAGGACAGTCACTCACGATACAGCAAGACACTGTCAGGACTGTCACTCACGACACATAGCAAGACACACTGTCACTCACGACACATAGCAAGACACACTGTCACTCACGACACATAGCAAGACACACTGTCACTCACGACACATAGCAAGACACGCTGTCACTCACGACACATAACAAGACACACTGTCACTCACGACACATAGCAAGACACACTGTCACTCACGACACATAGCAAGACACGCTGTCACTCACGACACATAGCAAGACACACTGTCACTCACGACACATAGCAAGACACACTGTCACTCACGACACATAGCAAGACACGCTGTCACTCACGACACATAGCAAGACACACTGTCACTCACGACACATAGCAAGACACGCTGTCACTCACGACACATAGCAAGACACGCTGTCACTCACGACACATAGCAAGACACACTGTCACTCACGACACATAGCAAGACACACTGTCACCCACGACACATAGCAAGACACGCTGTCACTCACGACACATAGCAAGACACACTGTCACCCACGACACATAGCAAGACACGCTGTCACTCACGACACATAGCAAGACACGCTGTCACTCACGACACATAGCAAGACACACTGTCACTCACGACACATAGCAAGACACACTGTCACCCACGACACATAGCAAGGCACACTGTCACCCACGACACATAGCAAGACACGCTGTCACTCACGACACATAGCAAGACACACTGTCACTCACGACACATAGCAAGACACACTGTCACTCACGACACATAGCAAGACACACTGTCACTCACGACACATAGCAAGACACACTGTCACTCACGACACATAGCAAGACACACTGTCACTCACGACACATAGCAAGACACACTGTCACTCACGACACATAGCAAGACACGCTGTCACTCACGACACATAGCAAGACACACTGTCACTCACGACACATAGCAAGACACACTGTCACTCACGACACATAGCAAGACACACTGTCACTCACGACACATAGCAAGACACACTGTCACTCACGACACATAGCAAGACACACTGTCACCCACGACACATAGCAATACAGTGTCAAGACACATAATATGGATTCATAACACATGCACATCATCCACCACATAGCTACACCCACGTAAGTAATCACAATACATTATATTTCTGCCGCAACTCTCAAGTGCTGTATTCACGACTTTTTTCACCGTCACAGTATTAATTTCATGTTTTTTATGAGGTTGTTAGGAAGGATTTTTGATGAGTATGATAAGTGGAGTCCAATTATCTTGTGGACAATCTGGTAACGAGGTACAGTACCTGTATCAGCCCAGACCTGGTCCTTGTTGGGTCAAGTAAGGTGATGGAATGTTGCTCCATGTTTACGTAAAATACGTGGTCGTTGTATGTTGTATCTGTCTGTATGGCTGTTTGTCACACACATAATTTTTAAAATGGTGGAGGGGTAAGCCAGCGAAAGGCCTCAGTCAAATGATCAAAAGCTCCAGCTGTGGGTCATCATATGTAGGACCCACGTCAGGAAACACTTGTCCTGTTTCCTGACAAACCCTACCTAACCTAACACACACACACACACACACACACACACACACACACACACACACACACACACACACACACAAAACATCTCCCCATGGGTCCTTAGAGAAGGAGCAGAGATGCTGTGTGTGCCTCTAACCACAATCTTCAACACATCCCTTGAAACTGGGCAACTACCTGAGAAATGGAAGACAGCTAATGTAGTCCCCATATTTAAGAAAGAACAGAAACGAGGCACTAAACTACAGACCTGTGTCTCTGACATGTATCGTGTGCAAAGTCATGGAGAAGATTATCAGGAGGAGAGTGGTCGAACACCTGGAAAGGAACAAGATTATAAATGAAAACCAGCATGGGTTCATGGAAGGCAAATCTTGTATCACAAACCTCCTGGAGTTTTATGACAAGGTAACAGAAGTAAGACACGAGAGAGAGGGTTGGGTAGATTGCGTTTTCCTAGACTGCAGGAAGGCCTTTGACACAGTTCCCCACAAGAGATTAGTGCAGAAGCTGGAGGATCAGGCACACGTAAAAGGAAGGGCACTGCAATGGATAAGGGAATACCTGACAGGGAGGCAGCAACGAGTCATGGTACGTGAAGAGGTATCACAGTGGGCGCCTGTTACGAGCGGGGTCCCACAGGGGTCAGTTCTAGGACCAGTGCTATTTTTGATATATGTGAACGACATGATGGAAGGAATAGACTCTGAAGTGTCCCTGTTCGCAGATGACGTGAAGTTGATGAGAATAATTAAATCGGACGAGGATGAGGCAGGACTGCAAAGAGACCTGGAGAGGCTGGACATGTGGTCCAGTAACTGGCTTCTCGAATTCAATCCAGCCAAATGCAAAGTCATGAAGATTGGGGAGGGGCAAAGAAGACCGCAGACAGAGTATAGGCTAGGTGGACAAAGACTACAGACCTCACTCAGGGAGAAAGACCTTGGGGTGACCATAACACCGAGCACATCACCGGAGGCACACATCAACCAAATAACCGCTGCAGCATACGGGCGCCTGGCAAACCTGAGAATAGCGTTCCGATACCTTAATAAGGAATCGTTCAAGACACTGTACACTGTGTATGTTAGGCCCATACTGGAGTATGCAGCACCAGTCTGGAACCCACACCTGGTCAAGCACGTCAAGAAGTTAGAGAAAGTACAAAGGTTTGCAACAAGGCTAGTCCCAGAGCTCAAGGGAATGTCGTACGAGGAAAGGTTAAGGGAAATCGGACTGACGACACTGGAGGACAGAAGGGTCAGGGGAGACATGATAACGACATACAAGATACTGCGGGGAATAGACAAGGTGGACAGAGATAGGATGTTCCAGAGAGGGAACACAGGGACAAGGGGTCACAACTGGAAGCTGAAGACTCAGACGAGTCACAGGGACGTTAGGAAGTATTTCTTCAGTCATAGAGTTGTCAGCAAGTGGAATAGCCTAGCAAGTGAAGTAGTGGAGGCAGGAACCATACATAGTTTTAAGAAGAGGTATGACAAAGCTCAGGAAGCAGAGAGAGAGAGGATCCAGTAGCGATCAGTGAAGAGGCGGGGGCAGGAGCTGAGTCTCGACCCCTGCAACCACAATTAGGTGAGTACAATTAGGTGAGTACACACACACTTTACACTTAAATCGTTGTATCGGTTCCACACCAACACTCTGGCGGATCTATCACCATGACCACACGACAAACACACTAACTGAACCATCAATATTATACCACCACTACCAGCAGCAGCAGTAACAGCAGTAACAGCAGTAACAGCAGCAACAACAGCAGCAGCAGCAGTAGCAGCAGCAGCAGTAACAGCAGCAACAGCAGCAGCAGCAGCAGCAGCAGTAACAGCAGCAGCAGTAACAGCAGTAACAGCAGCAACAGAAGCAGCAGCAGCATAAGTAGCAGCAGCAACAGCAGTAACAGCAGCAGCAACAGCAGTAACAACAGCAGCAGCAGCAACAGCAGTAACAGCAGCAGCAACAGTAGCAGCAGCAACAGCAGTAACAACAGTAGCAGCAGCAACAGCAGTAACAGCAGCAGCAACAGTAGCAGCAGCAACAGCAGTAACAGCAGCAGCAGCAGCAGTAACAGCAGTAACAGCAGCATCAGAAGCAGCAGCTGCATAAGTAACAGCAGCAGCAGCAGTAGCAGTAGCAGCAGCAGCAGCAGCAGTAACAACAGCAGCAGCAGCAACAACAGAAGTAACAGCAGCATAACTAACAGCAGCAGAAGTAACAGCAGCAGCTGCAGCAGTAACAGCAGCAACAACATCAGCAGCAGCAACAGCAGCAGTAACAGCAACAGCAGCAACAGCAGCAATAGCAGCAAGAGCAGTAACAGCAACAGCAGCAGCAACAACAGTAGCAGCAGCAACAACAGTAGCAGCAGCAACAGCAGCAGCAGCAACAACAGCAGTAACAGCAGCAGCAGCAACAACAGCAGTAACAGCAGCAGCAGCAACAGTGGGGAGAGAGCCTTTTGGTATACTATCCTCACCTTTTAACAGGACACAAGTGTGAAGTGGGTAAAGGATAGTTGGGTCGTTGTTTGTAGTTTATATAAACTCGACCCTCAGTTCTTCTCTTTGTTCTCTCCAACACTTTCTTTGTTCCATTACGTTTATTGAGCGTTGGATTTACCGATAAGTGCACTAATGGGCACCTAGGACCCCGAGTGCTAAGGTGCCCATTAATGGTTCAGTGTGTGTTTGTTCATGAGTGGCACCGGCAGCCACAAAGTAAAATGTTTGATGGTGAGATATAAGATGAGAAATGATGTGATAGTTGAAGTGATAGTTGCAGCTCTCACTTGAACTACACAACATTGATCACTTCAATGTTGTCCCACTTAGGCCAACTCCACCCAGTGGAGGGAGGGAAGGAGGAAGGGAGGGAAGGAGGAAGGGAGGGAAGGAGGAAGGGAGGGAAGGAGGAAGGGAGGGAAGGAAGGACTGCTGTCACTATGAGAAAGTTAGTGTGTGTCAGGATAAAGTTTGAGCTTCTCCTAGACAGCTAGTACCTCGTCACTGCTGTCAGTATAATACTTCACTACTCAAGTAATGTATTCTATTCCACACCATTAAACAGCGTCATCCACTTGTTCTGTCCAGCTACTGTAGAGTAGAGAAACACTCGAATAATAGTCAGTGATACATGATCCTGACCAAACAACAGGAGTCTCAGAGAGAAGCATGATAGGAATAACAAGAGAATGATTCGTATATTACAAACAGTGGTAGAGAGAACAAGAAGAACCAAGGTCCAGCTCATAGCACTCCTGTGCTGTGCTATAATTACTATCCTTATATTAGTAATCTATCCAGAAGCTGGAATAGCCAGACTATAGTTAGTCCTCAGTTATTAGCCTCTGTATAGACTATAAGTTCAACTATCTGTTCTTTCCTTGTAATTCCCTATATCACTAGCCTATTTATCAGTTCTATTCTCCACTAGTCTAGCCTTTCCCTTCCTGTCAACCACATATTCTATCCTTTTCTATTCTTCTATCCCTCTTCCTTATTCACCTCAGGTTTCTAAAGGTCACGAACAAGGGCACAAGATTCTTTATTAATATGTCTGTCTTGTTTCGTAATGACAACTTCATTGTTTTTATTCTTTCTTCATTGCTTATTGCGTGTTTCCTTTACATTACTGCTGTTTTTCTCTTTATTCACCTTTGTTACGTGGTGCTTTTTGTTGATTCATATTATCTCTGAGTTATTTATTTACTTACCACTTATCTATCTCTCTGACTTTTTCTTAGCTTCTTATAACTATATCTAAATACTAATCTGTCTGTTTGTCTGTCTCTCTCTCTCTGTCTGTCTGTCTCTCTCTTTTTTTCTTTTTTTTTCTTTTTACACAGGGTTTGACAAGGTTAGGGTGAGGAGCCCTCATCTTCCTTCCTTTATCAAGGTGAGGCCATACAAACATTACTCTGCTGTCACTCAACCTGATTGATGGTTACTGCACTGATGGAATTGGTAAACAAAGACAGTGTTGCCCATGTTCCTCTTCTTCTCCTCTTCTACCGTCTCCTCTTCCACCTTCTTCTCTTCCTCCTTCTCTTCCTCTTATTCATCTTCGCCCTCTTCCATATTTCGTAGCTAGAACAGACATACAACTGCTCTCTCTCTCTCTCTCTCTCTCTCTCTCTCTCTCTCTCTCTCTCTCTCTCTCTCTCTCTCTCTCTCTCCCATAGAAGTACACTGTTATTGAGTGTTATGTTGTCGGCACCTGTCGTTGTATTAGTTTAATTATGTAAACAAACACACTGTTGCCGCTGTTATTGTTCTCCCTCACATATATACAAACACATTGTTGCCGCTGTTATTGTTATCCCTCACATATAAACAAACACACTGTTGCCGCTGTTACTGTTGTCCCTCACATATAAACAAACACACTGGTGCCGCTGTTACTGTTGTCCCTCACATATAAGCAAACACACTGTTGCCACTGTTATTGTTATCTCTCACATACCAACAAACACATTGTTGCCGCTGTTAACGATCTCTAGGTAATCATATGGACTTATTAGGCAAAGGAATAATGAATGTAGACACGGTACACAGCTTCAGGAGAAGATACGACCTGTTGGTGTAGGAGAGGAGTTGAAGGTGTTCTAATAATACGTGTGAGGAGGTTCATGTGTTCTCAGTAAACACAAGATGAGAGCCATGAGCTGCAACATTACTGCCACCAAGTGTGTGTTTAGCTTTAATGTTTATGTTGTGTTGCTTTAATGTTGTACTGTTATAATGTTTAATATTATCATATTATTGTTGCCTTCTTCTTCTTCTTCTTCTTCTTCTTCTTCTTCTTTACAAAAATTGTTAGTCAGTTTTCCATTTACTTTTCCTAGTTCTTTTTCACATGCATTTTATTCTTTCTTATTCCCCCCCCTTTTTCTTTCTCTTCTCCTTTCCTCCTTTTCTTTATTTATCTCTTTCTCCACTCTTCCTCTTCCTTTTTCTCATCTTCTTCATTCTCCTCTTCTTAGTCTCCTCAACACTCACATGACGTCATGGTAATGTTAGGTCAAGGTTAAGCTGTAAACCTGGTGTGCTCTCTCTCTCTCTCTCTCTCTCTCTCTCTCTCTCTCTCTCTCTCTCTCTCTCTCTCTCTCTCTCTCTCTCTCTCTCTCTCTCTCTCTCTCTCTCTCTCTCTCTCTCTCTCTCTCTCTCTCTCACTCTCTCTCTCTCTCTCTCTCTCTCTCTCTCTCTCTCTCTCTCTCTCTCTCTCTCTCTCTCTCTCTCTCTCTCTCCTCTCTCTCTCTCTCTCTCTCTCTCTCTCTCTCTCTCTCTCTCTCTCTCTCTCTCTCTCTCTCTCTCTCTCTCTCTCTCTCTCTCTCTCTCTCTCTCTCTCTCTCTCTCTCTCTCTCTCTCTCTCTCTCTCTCTCTCTCTCTCTCTCTCTCTCTCTCTCTCTCTCTCTCTCTCTCTCTCTCTCTCTCTCTCTCTCTCTCTCTCTCTCTCTCTCTCTCTCTCTCTCTCTCTCTCTCTCTCTCTCTCTCTCTCTCTCTCTCTCTCTCTCTCTCTCTCTCTCTCTCTTGACATAGTGACTGTATCTAGTGACTATAAAGTGACTGTACCTAGTGACTATATCTAATGACTGCACCTAGTGACTGTACCTAGTGACTGTACCTAGTGACTGTATCGAGTGACTACCTAGTGACTATATCTGGTGACTGTACCTAGTGACTGTACCTACTGACTATATCTGGTGACTGTACCTAGTGACTGTATCAAGTGACTGTACCTAGTGACTGTACCTACTGACTGTACCTAGTGACTGTACCTAGTGACTGTACCTAGTAACTGTACCTAGTGATCGTACCTAGTGATTGTACCTAGTAACTGTACCTAATGATTGTACCTAGTGACTGTACCTAGTGACTGTACCTAGTAACTGTACCTAGTGATCGTACCTAGTGATTGTACCTAGTAACTGTACCTAATGACTGTACCTAGTGACTGTACCTAGTGACTGTACCTAGTGACTGTACCTAATGATTGTACTTAGTGACTGTACCTACTAACTGTACCTAGTGACTGTACCTAATGATTGTACCTAGTGACTGAACCTAGTGACTGTACCTAGTGACTGTACCTAGTAACTGTACCTAATGATTGTACCTAGTGACTGTACCTAGTAACTGTACCTAGTGACTGTACCTAGTGACTGTACCTAGTAACTGTACCTAATGATTGTACCTAGTGACTGTACCTAGTGACTGTACCTAGTGACTGTACCTAGTAACTGTACCTAATGATTGTACCTAGTGACTGTACCTAGTGACTGTACCTAGTGACTGTACCTAGTGACTGTACCTAGTAACTGTACCTAGTGATTGTACCTAGTGACTGAACCTAGTGACTGTACCTAGTGACTGTACCTAGTAACTGTACCTAATGATTGTACCTAGTGACTGTACCTAGTGACTGTACCTAGTAACTGTACCTAATGATTGTACCTAGTGACTGTACCTAATGACTGTACCTAGTGACTGTACCTAGTGACTGTACCTAGTAACTGTACCTAGTGATTGTACCTAGTGACTGAACCTAGTGACTGTACCTAGTGACTGTACCTAGTAACTGTACCTAATGATTGTACCTAGTGACTGTACCTAGTGACTGTACCTAGTAACTGTACCTAATGATTGTACCTAGTGACTGTACCTAGTGACTGTACCTAGTAACTGTACCTAATGATTGTACCTAGTGATTGTACCTAGTGACTGTACCTAGTGACTGTACCTAGTAACTGTACCTAATGATTGTACCTAGTGACTGAACCTAGTGACTGTACCTAGTGACTGTACCTAGTAACTGTACCTAATGATTGTACCTAGTGATTGTACCTAGTGACTGTACCTAATGACTGTACCTAGTAACTGTACCTAATGATTGTACCTAGTGACTGTACCTAGTGACTGAACCTAGTGACTGTACCTAGTGACTGTACCTAGTAACTGTACCTAATGATTGTACCTAGTGACTGTACCTAGTGATTGTACCTAGTGACTGTACCTAGTGACTGTACCTAGTGACTGTACCTAGTGACTCATCATCCCTAGTCCATAATTATGTCCTCTATAATTAGACACTTCTGGAATTTTATATATATCATCTTAATTAAAAAAGATTCAAGGAAATTAGTGAAATTGAAGAATATTTCTTGGTAATTAAGCAGAAAGTCACTTTAATTAGGTATAATTAACCTCTCTCTCTCACACCTGATGTCATATACCTGGAAGTTAGGTTTAAGAAATATTCCTGATATAACTGGCGATCAGTTATACCAGGATATATAACATAAGGGAGAGTCACACAGATATACCACATAGCATATTGCAGAGTGGTTATACCTCGTTAATATGCTAAGAGTTGAGGCGGGGAGGATATACATCGTAATATAATTAGGGTTATACGTATCATAAACCGTGATGATAGAGAGTTATACACCTTGGTATGACGTATGAGGACACACCTTACATGTTATGACCGATTATACTGGTGATAAGAGAATCTGGAATTATATTAAAGTAATATATGAAGCTGGTATGATA
Source organism: Cherax quadricarinatus (assembly GCF_038502225.1). NCBI lineage: Eukaryota > Metazoa > Arthropoda > Malacostraca > Decapoda > Parastacidae > Cherax > Cherax quadricarinatus. The sequence goes on along the minus strand of NC_091360.1, from coordinate 636,665 downwards.
CGTTCTTCAGCGTGTTATTGCGGTGTTATTGTTGGTGTTATTATTGGTGTTATAGTTGTTATTGTTGGTGTTATTGTTGGTGTTATTATTGGTGTTATAGTTGTTATTGTTGGTGTTACTGTTGGTGAAATTGTTGGTGTTATTGTTGTTATTGTTAATGTTATTATTGGTGTTATAGTTGTTATTGTTGGTGTTACTGTTGTTATTGCTGGTATTATTGCTAGTGTTATCGTTGGTGTTATTGTTTGTGTTATTGCTGGTGTTATTGCCATGTCACCGCCGCGCCACTGCCGGTGTCATTGTTGCGTTATTGCTGCGTTACTGTTGTTATTGCTGGTGTTATTGCTGGTGTTATTGTTGGTGTTATTGCTGGTGTTATTGTTGGTGTTATTGCTGGTGTTATTGTTGGTGTTATTGCTGGTGTTATTGTTGGTGTTATTGCTGGTATTATTGTTGGTGTTATTATTGTTATTATTGTTGTTATTGGTGTTATTATTGTTATTATTGTTGTTATTGGTGTTATTATTGTTATTATTGTTGTTATTGGTGTTATTATTGTTATTATTATAATAAAGCATATTGCTATTCGCTGTTTACTGGCAAAGCATTACTAAGTATTATTGTTGTTATTGTACATATTGCTATTATTGTTGTTATTATGTTATTATTGTTATTATTGTTGTTATTGGTGTTATTTATTGTTATTATTGTTACTATTGGTGTTATTATTATTATTATTGTTGTTGTATTAGTTATTATTGTTATTATTGTTGTTATTGGTGTTATTATTGTTATTATTGTTGTTATTGGTGTTATTATTGTTATTATTGTTGTTATTGGTGTTATTATTGTTATTATTGTTGTTATTGGTGTTATTATTGTTATTATTGTTGTTACTGTGATTGTTTTATTGTTATTATTGTTGTTACTGTGATTGTTTTATTGTTATTATTGTTGTTACTGTGATTGTTTTATTGTTATTATTGTTGTTACTGTGATTGTTTTATTGTTATTATTGTTGTTATTGTTGTTATTATTGTTATTATTACAGCTATTGTGCTATTATTGCTATTATTGTTGTTATTGGTGTTATTATTGTTATTATTGTTGTTATTGGTGTTATTATTGTTATTATTGTTGTTATTGGTGTTATTATTGTTATTACTGGTGTCACTGGTATTATTAATAATGTTATTATGTATCCCTGAGGACTAGTTTTAAATGGTTGACACAACAGTACTGAATCAGTCATCAACTGTTAAGTTAGTCATCAATTTCTCTGCCACAAGACATCAGTTCCTATGATCAAGAGCCCTAGAGCCAGCATCAAGGAACCTTCCTTCAAAAGGGTGATTCAGTAAAGCTCAACGTCTTTATTACGTCTCAAATTATTAATAAGAATATCAAGGTGTGATATTAATGAAACGCGAAGGGTGAAGACCGTAGAGGTTTAGTGTCTGATTTTTATGTAATGCTGTCCACAGGATGGATATACCTGGAGAGGTATCGGGGGTCAACGCCCCTGCGGCCCGGTCTGTGACCAGGCTTCATGGTGAATTAGTGTCTGATCAACCAGGATGTTACTGCTAGCCGCACGTAAACCGACGTACGATCCACAGCCCGGCTAGTCAGGTACTAACTCTAGGTGACTGTCCAGCGCCTTCTTGAAGACAGTCAGGGGTCTATTGGTAATCCCCCTTATGTATGCTGGGAGGCAGTTGAACAGTCTTAGGTCCCTGATACTTTTTTTTTTTTTTAACAAGTGGGCAGTCTGCCACCGAGGCAGGGTGATACTTATTAAGTATATAATAAAGTACTCATTACCCTCCACAGGATGAATATGGGATATATAATAAACTAACCACTTCGGAAACAAGATCTAAATTAAATTTCTAATACGAAGATCTCTTCATTAGTTCCATTTCTGCTGTGTATGGGAAAGGTCGTCCAGAGAGATGGTAATTCCCAACTCTCTCTCTCTCTCTCTCTCTCTCTCTCTCTCTCTCTCTCTCTCTCTCTCTCTCTCTCTCTCTCTCTCTCTCTCTCTCTCTCTCTCTCTCTCTCTCTCTCTCTCTCTCTCTCTCTCTCTCTCTCTCTCTCTCTCTCTCTCTCTCTCTCTCTCTCTCTCTCTATCACGCACACACACACACACACACACACACATTCTCACAGTACTCACCTGTGGCCCAGTGTACGGCTGTGTGTTTTTCATTGTCGAGAGCTTGGACATCCGCACCCTTGGTCAGGAGATACTTGACCACGGCTCTGTTGCCAGCGATGGTCGCCAAGTGTAGCGGAGTGTAACCATCCTCGTCTCTCGCCTTCAGTAGTGATGAGTCAGCCTCAACCACCTGAAGGAGGACCAGGAACTTTACTCAATAGCTAAAGGGAACCAGGAGCTATACTCAACACCTGAGGTACGCCAGGAAATATGCTCATCACCAGACTAATCACTTGGAATGAACCAGCCACCTACAACAAACCAGTCACCTACAACAAACCAGTCACCTACAACAAACCAGTCACCTACAACAAACCAGTCACCTACAACAAACCAGTCACCTACAACAAACCAGTCACCTACAACAAACCAGTCACCTACAACAAACCAGTCACCTACAACAAACCAGTCACCTACAATAGAACAGTCACCTTCAATGGACCAGTTATGTGTTACCATATCTCAGGTACCTAAAACTGTGACATCAACACTGTTATGAGGGTGTGAAGTTTGAGTTATAAACGTTGCAGCAAGAAGTAGGAGGCTGGAAGCATCGGAAATGTGTTTGAGGGCAGTGTGTGCTGTGAATATTATGCTGAGAATTTTGAGTTTGAAGATATGAGGTTACCAAAAGTATATTTCAGAGGTCCAAAGAGGAGTTGTTGAGGTAGTGTGACCTCTTAGGGACGATGGAGCAAAATAGGTTGACTAAGAGTGTATATAAATCTTGGAAGAAGGGAAGGAGGGGCTGGGGTCGTCCCAGGGCTTGAACATCCAACATGCTTGTGTGACCATGTTAGATCGGAGTGGAAGCTGGTGGTTTCTAGTGGTTTGACGTGCTATTGGAGTGTGAAGAAGGTAACATTTATGTAGGGATTCAGGATAATCAGTTAAGCAGACTTACATTCTATAGGTGAGAAGTAGAATGCTTACAATCTGGGGACGTGATGGAAATGTTGCAACTAGGAAGGTCATCTGAACTGTGACGTCATCAAGCTTCTAAGAAGACAGTGACTGAATGAACGATGGTGAACGTGATTTATTTTATGGGATATACTACCTCAGTAGTAGACTATTAGTGTTAAAACAACTCTGTACTGGTCGTTCTGCTCTCTAGTTTGTAAATCAAGTTGACAGAAGCGATACAAGAGCACACCACAGCTTGGTTAATAGAGGTTTGAAACCTATCTATCACACGATGGCCATTAAGCCTGCATGTCTCCTTTTCACCCCCAGTAAAAAATATTGGAATACATAAAAAATAAGGATTAAGATATACTCAGTGTGTATACGCAGTGAGCATACTCAATGTGTATACTGAGTATACTCACTGAGTATATTCTTGCCAAGGGGGACGAGTTTGTTTCAACATACGTTTGAGCACAAGACGAAATATTTGACACAGAACAAACAGGACTCAAAGTAGTGGCGACTTTTGTAACTAAGTAAAGCACCCGAAGCAGCAAACAAAGTGAGCAAACAAAGTGAAAACTGAACAAAGAAACTAACATCTTTATCTTATCCTCACCCTGGTCGTACCAGCAAGCGGAATTACCCTGTAATGACAGCGTTAATATCACCACTAACAAGATTGCCGGGAGATAAGCTGATAAAAGAAGGAGAAAGACGATTAGAAGGGAGTGAAGAAGGAAGGTCAGAAGAGCACTAGTTATAACCTGAGGACACAAAGTAACAGTACTCTCTTACTCTAGATTTACCAAAAATTACGTTCTTCTTTTGGTAAATTAAGCAACATGCTTTCTTAAGCAAATATAATGAAGTGAGTCACTATAATCTAATAAGAAAACGTTAAAAGTGCTAGCAAATTTATAGATATGGATGTTTATTGACGGAAATACAGTAACATACAGTTGTATAACATGCTGGAAGACAGTTTATTAACTGTAACATAACAAAATCTACCTGCATATATTGAGAGGTGTGTATTTATCAGTGTATATACACTGAGAGGTGTATATCACAGTGTATATACACTGAGAGGTGTATATCTCTCAGTGTATATACACTGGTAATTTATTTTAATCAGTATTTTAGGTATTAAAGTATTCTTGACTGGTGGTGTACAGGTGACATGAAGCGTTAATGACAATAGCGTAGCAAATAGTCTTGAAACCCCATTATCCAGTGACCTTTAACACACTTGGCCTTTAACCTACTTTCCTCTTTAAGAGCTGGTCATAAGTCCACATTACATGATAATTAAAAACGAGATAATTACAGTGATAAGGTCAATGTGTGCCAAGCATAAAGAAGGTCATGAAGATGAGGTGGAGGAAGATGATGAGGAAGAAGGTGAATAATACGTATTTGCATATATATATATATATATATATATATATATATATATATATATATATATATATATATATATATATATATATATATATATATATATATATATATATATATATATACATGTATATATCAATGTGTGTGTGCTGCTTCAGTCATGAATATTTTAAGATGGTGGGTTTGGCTGCAATGCTGGCTTAACCTGGCTTAGTCTTACCTGTCGCTGGCTTTGGTCAGGTGAAATTCAGCGGTAGATCGATAGAGTGGCTCTCTCTCTCTCTCTCTCTTTCTCTCTCTCTGACACATCTGGTCACAGGTCTACTCACCTGGTCAATACAGGAGAGTGCAGGTGACACACCTGGTCACAGGTGATAAGAGGTGAATTCACCTGGTGACAGGTGAGAAGAGGTGTGCTCACCTGGTGACAGGTGAGAAGAGGTGTGCTCACCTGGTGACATGTGAGAACAGGTGTACTCACCTGGTCAATACAGGAGAGTGTAGGGTTCTCAGCACAGTAGTGTAGAGCAGTCTTGCCAGTTCTGTCTCTCTCGTGGATGCTGCCAGGCTGTACCGTTGTAGTCAAGCAACACAAAATAGAGTTAGTACAAGTGTTGAACATTGACAAATTGTAGGCCACTTTGTGAGGTGAAAAAGTGACCCCACAAGACTAGATCACAAGGTGACCCAGCATAAGTAGGTCACAAGGTGACCCTACAAGGCTAGGTCACAAGGTGACCCCTACATTAGTAGGTTACAAGGTGACCCTACATCAGTGGTTCCCAAACTTTTTCAGCTTGTTACCCAATTTAACATGCCACATAAAGCATGTTACCCCTTTCACAAAATGTTGTTATTATTGATATATATGGCTAAACGTGAACGTATACAGCCTCGCATACTCTGCTAATCCTAGCAAAACCATTGAAAACGTAAAAACCACACATACATTATATATAAAATTAATAATAGCTACAAATTCACAGTAACAGTGGGTAAATACTAACTATATACTGCACAGGGCAGTACACATACATACCAGCTTATGTCTACCTCGGCTGATGCTCACAGATAAACTGACAGTGTGAAATAGAGGCAGCCTCAGGAAGTGAGTGACGCGTACTGGACAGGTCGATCTGGGCTACTGAGTGACTTTTGTCCTGAAGCATACTTGTCAAAATACTTTTGGGTTTCCACACACTTAGCTATATATTTCTTCTTTTCTAATACTGTATATTAGTTTTTGATGTTTATTGTTATTTGGTTTAATTTTATTACTTACTTATAATAGGTTTACTTTACAACTTTATATACTAAGACAAAGTTAACAATAATCCTCATACCGGGTACCGCATTGTTTTCTTGATTTTCAGAATTCATAACTTTTTTCTGTCACCCCTCCATTACCCCCCAAAAATGGTTAAATTACCCCCAGGGGGTAATTTACCCCCAGTTTGGGAACCACTGCGCCTACATGAACAGTGGCGGAGACATGGAAAGCAGGGGACTGACGACCCATATAATCTCCATATAATCACTGTCTGGAGAGGCTGCAACACTGTCTGGAGATGCTGCAACACTGTCTGGAGATACTACAACACTGTCTGAAGATACTACAACACTGTCTGGAGATGCTGCAACACTGTCTGGAGATACTACAACACTGTCTGAAGATACTACAACACTGACTGAAGATACTACAACACTGTCTGGAGATGCTGCAACACTGTCTGGAGATACTACAACACTGTCTGGAGATACTACAGCACTGTCTGGAGATACTACAACACTGTCTGAAGATACTACAACACTGTCTGAAGATACTACAACACTGTCTGGAGATGCTGCAACACTGTCTGGAGATGCTACAACACTGTCTGGAGATGTTGCAACACTGTCTAGAGATACTACAACACTGTCTGGAGATTCTGCAACACTGTCTGGAGATGCTGTAACACTGTCTGGAGATGTTGCAACACTGTCTGGAGATGCTACAACACTGTCTGGAGATGCTGCAACACTGCCTGGAGATGCTGAAACACTGTTTGGAGAGATTGCAACACTGGAGATGCTGCAACACTGCTTGGAGAGGCTGCAACACTGGAGGTGCTGCAACAATGTCTGGAGAGGTTGCAACACTGTCTGGAGATGCTGTAACACTGTCTGGAGATGCTGCAACACTGTCTAGAGATGCTGCAACACTGTCTGGAGAGGCTGCAACACTGTCTGGAAATGCTGCAACACTGTCTGGAGATGCTACAACACTGTTTGGAGATGCTGCAACACTATCTGGAGATGCTGCAACACTGTCTGGAGATACTGCAACACTGTCTGGAGATGCTGCAACACTGTTCGGAGATGCTACAACACTGGAGATGCTGCAACACTGTCTAGAGATGCTGCAACACTGTCTGGAGATACTACAGCACTGTCTGAAGATACTACAACACTGTCTGAAGATACTACAACACTGTCTGAAGATGCTGCAACACTGGAGATGCTACAACACTGTCTGGAGATACTGCAACACTGTCTGGAGATGCTGCGTCACTGTCTGAAGATACTACAACACTGTCTGGAGATGCTGCAACACTGTCTGGAGATGCTGCAACACTGTCTGGAGATGCTACAACACTGTCTGGAGATGTTGCAACGCTGTCTGGAGATGCTACAACACTGTCTGGAGATTCTGCAACACTGTCTGGAGATGCTGTAACACTGTCTGGAGATGTAGCAACACTGTCTGGAGATGCAACAACACTGTCTGGAGATGCTGTAACACTGTCTGGAGATGTTGCAACACTGTCTGGAGATGCTACAACACTGTCTGGAGATCCTACAACACTGTCTGGAGATGCTGCAACACTGTCTGGAGAGGCTGCAACACTGCCTGGAGATGCTGCAACACTGCCTGGAGATGCTGAAACACTGTTTGGAGAGGTTGCTGCACTGGAAATGCTGCAACACTGCTTGGAGAGGCTGCAACACTGGAGATGCTGCAACACTGTCTGGAGATGCTGTAACACTGTCTGGAGATGTTACAACACTGTCTGGAGATGCTGCTACACTGTCTGGAGATGCTGCAACACTGTCTAGAGATGCTGCAACACTGTCTGGAGAGGCTGCAACACTGTCTGGAAATGCTGCAACACTGTCTGGAGATGCTACAACACTGTTTGGAGATGCTGCAACACTGTCTGGAGATGCTGCAATACTGTCTGGAGATGCTGCAACACTGTTCGGAGATGCTACAAAACTGGAGATGCTGCAACACTGTCTAGAGATGCTCCAACACTGTCTGGAGATACTACAACACTGTCTGAAGATACTACAACACTGTCTGAAGATACTACAACACTGTCTGGAGATGCTGCAACACTGTCTGGAGATACTACAACACTGAAGATACTACAACACTGTCTGAAGATACTACAACACTGTCTGGAGATGCTGCAACACTGTATGGAGATGCTACAATACTGTCTGGAGATACTGCAACTCTGTCTGGAGATGCTGCGTCACTGTCTGAAGATACTACAACACTGTCTGGAGATGCTACAACACTGTCTGGAGATGTTGCAACACTGTCTGGAGATGCTACAACACTGTCTGGAGATTCTGCAGCACTGTCTGGAGATGCTGTAACACTGTCTGGAGATGTTGCAACACTGTCTGGAGATGCTACAACACTGTCTGGAGATGCTGTAACACTGTCTGGAGATGTTGCAACACTATCTGGAGATGCTACAACACTATCTGGAGATGCTACAACACTGTCTGGAGATGCTGCAACACTGTCTGGAGAGGCTGCAACACTGCCTGGAGATGCTGAAACACTGTTTGGAGAGGTTGCAACACTGTCTGGAGATGCTGCAACACTGTCTGGAGAGGCTGCAACACTGTCTGGAGATGCTGTAACACTGTCTGGAGATGTTACAACACTGTCTGGAGATGCTGCAACACTGTCTGGAGAGGCTGCAACACTGTCTGGAGATGCTGCAAAACTGTCTGGAGATGCTACAGCACTGTTTGGAGATGCTGCAACACTGTCTGGAGATGCTGCAACACTGTCTGGAGATGCTGCAACACTGTCTGGAGATGCTGCAACACTGTCTGGAGACCTGCACTACTGCATCCGAGATGCTACAATACTGGAGATGCTGCAACACTGTCTAGAGATGCTGCAACACTGTCTGGAGATGCTGCAACACTGTCTGGAGATGCTGCAACACTGTCTGGAGAGGCTGCAACACTGCCTGGAGATGCTGAAACACTGTTTGGAGAGGTTGCAACACTGTCTGGAGATGCTGCAACACTGTCTGGAGATGCTGCAACACTGTCTGGAGATGCTGCAACACGAGATGCTGAACACTGTCTGGGGTGCTGCTGGAGATGCAACACTGTCTGGAGAGGCTGCAACACTGTTCGGAGAGGCTGGAACACTCCGGAGGTGCAAACACTGCTTGCCTCAGATGCTGCAACACTGTTCCGAGATGCGAACACCGTCTGGAGATGTTGCAAACACTGGAGAGCGAACACTGTCTGGAGATGCTGCAACACTGGAGATGCCTGCAACACCGTCTGGAGGCTGCAACACTGTTCTGGAGATGCTGCAAGCACTGTCTGGAGATGCTGCAACACTGTCTGGAGATGCTGCAACACTGTATGGAGATGCTGCACTGTCTGGAGATGCTGCAACACTGGAGTGCTGCAACACTGTCTGGCAGACTGTCTGGAGCTGCAACACTGTCTGGAGATGCTGCAACACTGTCTGGAGATGCTGCAACACTGTCTGGAGATGCTGCAACACTGTCTGGAGATGCTGCAACACTGTCCGGAGATGCTACAATACTGGAGATGCTGCAACACTGTCTAGAGATGCTGCAACACTGTCTGGAGATGCTGCAACACTGTCTGGAGATGCTACGAAACTGTCTGGAGATGCTGCAACACTGTCTGGAGATGCTGCAACACTGTCTGGAGATGCTGCAACACTGGAGATGCTGCAACACTGTCTGGAGATGCTGCAACACTGGAGATGCTGCAACACTGTCTGGAGAGGCTGCAACACTGTCTGGAGATGCTGCAACACTGTCTGGAGATGCTGCAACACTGTCTGGAGATGCTGCAACACTGTCTGGAGATGCTGCAACACTGTCTGGAGATGCTGCAACACTGGAGATGCTGCAACACTGTCTGGAGAGGCTGCAACACTGTCTGGAGATGCTGCAACACTGTCTGGAGATGCTGCAACACTGTCTGGAGATGCTGCAACACTGTCTGGAGATGCTGCAACACTGTCTGGAGATGCTGCAACACTGTCCGGAGATGCTACAATACTGGAGATGCTGCAACACTGTCTAGAGATGCTGCAACACTGTCTGGAGATGCTGCAACACTGTCTGGAGATGCTACGAAACTGTCTGGAGATGCTGCAACACTGTCTGGAGATGCTGCAACACTGTCTGGAGATGCTGCAACACTGTCTGGAGATGCTGCAACACTGGAGATGCTGCAACACTGTCTGGAGAGGCTGCAACACTGTCTGGAGATGCTGCAACACTGGAGATGCTGCAACACTGTCTGGCACTGTTGCTGGTGAAGCAGAGATGAACCACACCAAGCTTCTACACACCCTACACATCCCTCACATCCTACATATCCTACACATCTTCCACTTTCTCCACTTCCTTCACATCCTCCACTCTCTCTCTTTCTAATATAATCACTGGTGGGCGAAACGTCTCAGTAATAAAGACACAAGTGCTGCATGCGTCTTTCTACTACTTGTCAGTTTTAAAAACCATTAAAATGTATAATGACATTATTACTGTATCACATATAATGACGTTAAGAACAATACAAATACTTCGTTTTTTGTGTGTGCAAAAAAATAATTTAAAATTCAGTTTTAGGCAGTAGTGTACCGGCAGCGCATGTTGATCTTCCTCTGTCATGACGTCATCATCAGCTGACTCCGGTAATGGCTGCCTCTTCGGTGACGTCACATCCGCCACGCTGCCACATACCCTGCACCATCTCCTCACAAACATCGCACTCTGTCTCTTGTCCCCTACATTACCACCTTCACTTCCTCTTAAATGTATATTCAGTGGCAATTTTAATAGTGTGTATATCCCAGAGTTTATATTATAATAATATTGCTGAGGCTTACACAAAACTGATTGATTTTTTTGTGTATAAACAGTTGTGTACAGTCAGGTGTGTACAGGCAGGTGTGTACAGAAAGGTGTGTACAGGCAGGTGTGTACAGGCAGGTGAGTACAGAAAGGTGTGTACAGGCATTGCGTACAGACAGGTGTGTGTGCAGGCAGGTGTGCACAAACAGGTGTGTACAAGCATGTGTGTATAGACAGGTGTGTGCAGGCAGGTGTGTACAGAAAGGTGTGTACAGAAAGGTGTGTACAGACAGGTGTGTGCAGGCAGGTGTGCACAAACAGGTGTGTACAAGCATGTGTGTATAGACAGGTGTGTACAGGCAGGTGCGTACAGACAGGTGCATACAGACAGGTGTGTACAGACAAGTGTGTACAGACAGGTGAGCAAAGGCAGGTGTGTACAAGCATGTGTGTATAGACAGGCGTGTACAGGCAGGTGTGTACAGACAGGTGTGTACAGGCAGGTGTGTACAGGCAGATGTGCACAGACAAGTGTGTACAGACAGGTGTGTACAGGCAGGTGTGTTCAGACAGCTGTGTACAGACAAGTGTGTTCAGACAAATGTGTACAGGCAGGTGTGCACAGACAGGTGTGTACAGACAGGTGTGTGTAAAGACAGGTGCACTATAACACAGGAAAGTCCGCCGGTATACTACTGCACATGTTCACTGACATACCACCACCCCTCCCCCACTATAACCCCTCCCCCATCATCCCTTCCCCCACCATCACCTCTCCCCCACCAAAACCCCTCCCCCACCATAACTCCTCCACCACTACCCACATTCCTCAGTAGGAATGATGTTTTTCTGCCTAGAATGTCTGTGTGTGTGAGAGAGGGAGAGGGAAAGAGAGAGAGAGAGAGAGAGAGAGAGAGAGAGAGAGAGAGAGAGAGAGAGAGAGAGGAGAGAGAGGAGAGAGGAGAGAGAGAGAGAGAGAGAGAGGAGAGAGAGAGAGGAGAGAGAGAGGAGAGAGAAGAGAGAGGAGAGAGAGAGAGAGGAGAGAGAGAGAGATAGAGAGAGAGGAGAGAGAGGAGAGAGGAGAGAGAGAGAGAGGAGAGAGAGAGAGAGAGAGAGAGAGAGAGAGAAAGTAGAATATCTTTAGAAGACAATTAGCTAGTTTGGAATTTGCATGACTCACATTCACCTGAGTTCACATTACCTAGGTGAATGTGTGTACTATGTGCAAGAGTCGTGTCACAGCTCCTGGCCCCGCCCCTTCGCTGGTCGCTACTAGGTCCACTCTCTCTTAAAGCTATGTATGGATCCTGCCTCCACTACATCACTCTCCAAATTGTTCCACTTCCTGACATCTCTGTGACTGAAGAAATACTTCCTAACATCCCTGTGACTCATCTGAGTTTTCAACTTCCATTCTGACCCCTTGTTGGTATGTCATTTTTCAGGAACATTCTCTCCCTATCCATCTTGTCAATTCCTCTCGGTATTTTATGTCATTATCGTTTCTCCCCTGTCCCTCCTGCCCTCCAGTGTCGTCAGGTTGATTTTATCTTAACTTCTCCTCGTAGGACATACTCTGGGACCTTGATATTATCAAGGTTCTGGGACCTTGATAATATCAAACATATCAGTAATCAAGGTCGGGCAACTTTAATAATATGATATGCATCAGAATCAAGGTCCTGGAATTTAAACATCATCAATCAAGACGTGCAGAGTCGACACATCACCACACATCACACTACTGGTCATCAGTCATCTTCGTACAGAGCTTCAAGACTAGGTACGACACAACGTGACATATACACATACACTGTCTCGCAGTAATGACCTTAAAGTGTACCAAATACTGACTAATTACAGTAAGAAAATCTTTCAGGCCAGTAAATCACCTGTAATTAAATCACGTCAGGTAATTACCTGTTATTAGTCCACAGATTAATTTTGACCTTAATATCAGTAGCACTAGTGCACTGAACTGTTGGACCTTATCATACCTTATCTTGAAGCTGTGGAGGAAGCTATTGTACTGACTTTCCTGATGGTGTGGTGTACTGACCTTCCTGATGAGGTTGTATACTGACCTTACTGAGGGTTTAATACACTGACCTTCCTGAAGGTGTAGTATACTGACCTTCCTGTGCAGTATATTGATCTTCCTTTGTAGTACACTGACCTCCCTGTGTAGCACACTGACCTTTCTGTGTAGCACACTGTGTAGCACACTGACCTTTCTGTGTAGCACACTGTGTAGCACACTGACCTTTCTGTGTAGCACACTGTGTAGCACACTGACCTTTCTGTGTAGCACACTGTGTAGCACACTGACCTTTCTGTGTAGGATCTGCCTGATAGTATAGTACACTGACCTTCCTGTGTAGTATGTGCATGACAGTGCAGTACACTGACCTTTCTGTGTAGCACACTGTGTAGCACACTGACCTTTCTGTGTAGCACACTGTGTAGCACACTGACCTTTCTGTGTAGCACACTGTGTAGCACACTGACCTTTCTGTGTAGCACACTGTGTAGCACACTGTGTAGCACACTGCAGCAGGCCAACAGGCCTGCTGCAGTGATCCTCCTTTCTTATGTTCTTATGTGTAGTATACTGACCTTCCTGTGTAGCACACTGACCTTCCTGTGTAGCACACTGACCTTCCTGTGTAGCACACTGACCTTCCTGTGTAGCACACTGACCTTCCTGTGTAGCACACTGACCTTCCTGTGTACCACACTGACCTTCCTGTGTAGCACACTGACCTTCCTGTGTAGCACACTGACCTTCCTGTGTAGCACACTGGCCTTCCTGTGTAGCACACTGACCTTCCTGTGTAGCACACTGACCTTCCTGTGTAGCACACTGACCTTCCTGTGTAGCACACTGACCTTCCTGTGTAGCACACTGACCTTCCTGTGTAGCACACTGACCTTCCTGTGTAGCACACTGGCCTTCCTGTGTAGCACACTGACCTTCCTGTGTAGCACACTGGCCTTCCTGTGTAGCACACTGACCTTCCTGTGTAGCACACTGACCTTCCTGTGTAGCACACTGGCCTTCCTGTGTAGCACACTGACCTTCCTGTGTAGCACACTGACCTTCCTGTGTAGCACACTGACCTTCCTGTGTAGCACACTGGCCTTCCTGTGTAGCACACTGACCTTTCTGTGCAGTATACTGACCTTACTGTGCAGTATCTGCCTGACAGTGTAGCATACTGACCTTCCTGTGTAGTATCTGCCTGACAGTGTAGCATACTGACCTTCCTGTGCAGTATCTGCCTGACAGTGTAGCATACTGACCTTCCTGTGTAGTATCTGCCTGACAGTGTAGCATACTGACCTTCCTGTGCAGTATCTGCCTGACAGTGTAGTACACTGACCTTCCTGTGTAGTATCTGCCTGACAGTGTAGCATACTGACCTTCCTGTGCAGTATCTGCCTGACAGTGTAGTACACTGACCTTCCTGTGCAGTATCTGCCTGACAGTGTAGCATACTGACCTTCCTGTGCAGTATCTGCCTGACAGTGTAGCATACTGACCTTCCTGTGCAGTATCTGCCTGACAGTGTGGTCACGACCTTGTTGACAAGCAAACATGAGAGGTGTGACACCTTCAGTGACCTTGCCATCACCTCCCTCATGTTGTTCCTCTGCCACCAGTCCTGCCACTCCTGCCACCCCTGCCACAGCAGCCGTCATACTGTAGGCGAAGAACAAGGTGGATCAGTGTGAAGAACAAGGTGGATCAGTGTGAAGAACAAGGTGGATCAGTGTGAAGAACAAGGTGGATCAGTATGAAGAACATGGTGGATCAGTTTGAAAAACACGGTGGATCAGTGTGAAGAACAAGGTGGATCAGTGTGAAGAACATGGCGGATCAGTGTGAAGAACAAGGTGGATCAGTATGAAGAACATGGTGGATCAGTTTGAAAAACACGGTGGATCAGTGTGAAGAACAAGGTGGATCAGTGTGAAGAACAAGGTGGATCAGTGTGAAGAACAAGGTGGATCAGTGTGAAGAACAAGGTGGATCAGTGTGAAGAACAAGGTGGATCAGTGTGAAGAACAAGGTGGATCAGTGTGAAGAACAAGGTGGATCAGTGTGGAGAACAAGGTGGATCAGTGTGAAAAACAAGGTGGATCAGTGTGAAGAACAAGGTGGATCAGTGTGAAGAACAAGGTGGATCAGTGTGAAGAACAAGGTGGATCAATGTGAAGAACATGGTGGATCAGTTTGAAAAACAAGGTGGATCAGTGTGAAGAACAAGGTGGATCAGTTTGAAAAACAAGGTGGATCAGTGTGAAGAACAAGGTGGATCAGTGTGAAAAACAAGGTGGATCAGTTTGAAAAACAAGGTGGATCAGTGTGAAGAACATGGTGGATCAGTGTGAAGAACAAGGTGGATCA
This sequence comes from Cherax quadricarinatus, assembly GCF_038502225.1. Classification (NCBI taxonomy): domain Eukaryota; kingdom Metazoa; phylum Arthropoda; class Malacostraca; order Decapoda; family Parastacidae; genus Cherax; species Cherax quadricarinatus. The sequence goes on along the minus strand of NC_091360.1, from coordinate 621,583 downwards.
GTGTGAAGAACAAGGTGGATCAGTGTGAAGAACAAGGTGGATCAGTGTGAAGAACATGGTGGATCAGTGTGAAAAACAAGGTGGATCAGTTTGAAAAACAAGGTGGATCAGTGTGAAGAACATGGTGGATCAGTTTGAAAAACAAGGTGGATCAGTGTGAAAAAAAGGTGGATCAGTGTGAAGAACAAGGTGGATCAGTGTGGAAAACAAGGTGGAAGAACAAGGTCATCAGTGTGAAGAACAAGGTGGATCAGTGTGAAGAACAAGGTGGATCAGTGTGAAGAACAAGGTGGATCAGTGTGAAGAACATGGTGGATCAGTTTGAAAAACAAGGTGGATCAGTGTGAAGAACAAGGTGGATCAGTGTGAAGAACAAGGTGGATCAGTTTGAAAAAAAGGTGGATCAGTGTGAAGAACAAGGTGGATCAGTGTGGAGAACAAGGTGGATCAGTGTGAAGAACAAGGTCGATCAGTGTGAAGAACAAGGTGGATCAGTGTGAAGAACAAGGTGGATCAGTGTGAAGAACAAGGTGGATCAGTGTGAAGAACAAGGTGGATCAGTGTGAAGAACAAGGTGGATCAGTGTGAAAAACAAGGTGGATCAGTGTGAAGAACAAGGTGGATCAGTGTGAAGAACAAGGTGGATCAGTGTGAAGAACAAGGTGGATCAATGTGAAGAACAAGGTGGATCAGTTTGAAGAACAAGGTGGATCAGTGTGAAGAACAAGGTGGATCAGTGTGGAGAACAAGGTGGATCAGTGTTGAAAAACAAGGTGGATCAGTGTGAAGAACAAGGTGGATCAGTGTGAAGAAACAAGGTGGATCAGTTTGAAAAACAAGGTGGATCAGTGTGAAGAACATGGTGGATCAGTGTGAAGAACAAGGTGGATCAGTGTGAAGAACAAGGTGGATCAGTGTGAAGAACAAGGTGGATCAGTGTGAAGAACATGGTGGATCAGTGTGAAAAACAAGGTGGATCAGTTTGAAAAACAAGGTGGATCAGTGTGAAGAACATGGTGGATCAGTTTGAAAAACAAGGTGGATCAGTGTGAAAAAAAGGTGGATCAGTGTGAAGAACAAGGTGGATCAGTGTGGAGAACAAGGTGTATCAGTGTGAAGAACAAGGTCGATCAGTGTGAAGAACAAGGTGGATCAGTGTGAAGAACAAGGTGGATCAGTGTGAAGAACATGGTGGATCAGTTTGAAAAACAAGGTGGATCAGTGTGAAGAACAAGGTGGATCAGTGTGAAGAACATGGTGGATCAGTTTGAAAAACAAGGTGGATCAGTGTGAAGAACAAGGTGGATCAGTGTGAAAAAAGGTGGATCAGTGTGAAGAACAAGGTGGATCAGTGTGGAGAACAAGGTGGATCAGTGTGAAGAACAAGGTGGATCAGTGTGAAGAACAAGGTGGATCAGTGTGAAGAACAAGGTGGATCAGTGTGAAGAACAAGGTGGATCAGTGTGAAGAACAAGGTGGATCAGTGTGAAGAACAAGGTGGATCAGTGTGAAGAACACGGTGGATCAGTGTGAAGAACAAGGTGGATCAGTGTGGAGAACAAGGTGGATCAGTGTGAAGAACAAGGTGGATCAGTGTGAAGAACAAGGTGGATCAGTGTGAAGAACAAGGTGGATCAGTGTGAAGAACAAGGTGGATCAGTGTGGAGAACAAGGTGGATCAGTGTGAAGAACAAGGTGGATCAGTGTGAAGAACAAGGTGGATCAGTGTGAAGAACAAGGTGGATCAGTGTGAAGAACAAGGTGGATCAGTGTGGAGAACAAGGTGGATCAGTGTGGAGAACAAGGTGGATCAGTGTGAAGAACAAGGTGGATCAGTGTGAAGAACAAGGTGGATCAGTGTGAAGAACAAGGTGGATCAGTGTGGAGAACATGGTGGATCAGTGTGAAGAACATGGTGGATCAGTTTGAAAAACAAGGTGGATCAGTGTGAAGAACAAGGTGGATCAGTGTGAAGAACATGGTGGATCAGTTTGAAAAACAAGGTGGATTAGTGTGAAGAACAAGGTGGATCAGTGTGAAAAAAAGGTGGATCAGTGTGAAGAACAAGGTGGATCAGTGTGGAGAACAAGGTGGATCAGTGTGAAGAACAAGGTGGATCAGTGTGGAGAACAAGATGGATCAGTGTGGAGAACAAGGTGGATCAGTGTGAAGAACAAGGTGGATCAGTGTGAAGAACAAGGTGGATCAGTGTGAAGAACAAGGTGGATCAGTGTGGAGAACATGGTGGATCAGTGTGAAGAACATGGTGGATCAGTTTGAAAAACAAGGTGGATCAGTGTGAAGAACAAGGTGGATCAGTGTGAAGAACAAGGTGGATCAGTGTGGAGAACATGGTGGATCAGTGTGAAGAACATGGTGGATCAGTTTGAAAAACAAGGTGGATCAGTGTGAAGAACAAGGTGGATCAGTGTGAAGAACATGGTGGATCAGTTTGAAAAACAAGGTGGATTAGTGTGAAGAACAAGGTGGATCAGTGTGAAAAAAAGGTGGATCAGTGTGAAGAACAAGGTGGATCAGTGTGAAGAACAAGGTGGATCAGTGTGAAGAACAAGGTGGATCAGTGTGAAGAACACGGTGGATCAGTGTGAAGAACAAGGTGGATCAGTGTGAAGAACACGGTGGATCAGTGTGAAGAACACGGTGGATCAGTGTGAAGAACAAGGTGGATCAGTGTGGAGAACAAGGTGGATCAGTGTGAAGAACAAGGTGGATCAGTGTGAAGAACAAGGTGGATCAGTGTGGAGAACAAGGTGGATCAGTGTGGAGAACAAGGTGGATCAGTGTGAAGAACAAGGTGGATCAGTGTGGAGAACACGGTGGATCAGTGTGAAGAACACGGTGGATCAGTGTGAAGAACAAGGTGGATCAGTGTGAAGAACAAGGTGGATCAGTGTGAAGAACAAGGTGGATCAGTGTGAAGAACAAGGTGGATCAGTGTGGAGAACAAGGTGGATCAGTGTGGAGAACAAGGTGGATCAGTGTGAAGAACAAGGTGGATCAGTGTGAAGAACAAGGTGGATCAGTGTGGAGAACAAGGTGGATCAGTGTGAAGAACAAGGTGGATCAGTGTGGAGAACAAGGTGGATCAGTGTGGAGAACAAGGTGGATCAGTGTGAAGAACAAGGTGGATCAGTGTGAAGAACAAGGTGGATCAGTGTGGAGAACAAGGTGGATCAGTGTGAAGAACAAGGTGGATCAGTGTGGAGAACAAGGTGGATCAGTGTGGAGAACAAGGTGGATCAGTGTGAAGAACAAGATGGATCAGTGTGAAGAACAAGGTGGATCAGTGTGGAGAACAAGGTGGATCAGTGTGAAGAACAAGGTGGATCAGTGTGGAGAACAAGGTGGATCAGTGTGGAGAACAAGGTGGATCAGTGTGAAGAACAAGGTGGATCAGTGTGAAGAACAAGGTGGATCAGTGTGGAGAACAAGGTGGATCAGTGTGAAGAACAAGGTGGATCAGTGTGGAGAACAAGGTGGATCAGTGTGGAGAACAAGGTGGATCAGTGTGAAGAACAAGATGGATCAGTGTGAAGAACAAGGTGGATCAGTGTGGAGAACAAGGTGGATCAGTGTGAAGAACAAGGTGGATCAGTGTGAAGAACAAGGTGGATCAGTGTGAAGAACAAGGTGGATCAGTGTGAAGAACAAGGTGGATCAGTGTGAAGAACAAGGTGGATCAGTGTGAAGAACAAGGTGGATCAGTGTGAAGAACATGGTGGATCAGTGTGAAGAACAAGGTGGATCAGTGTGAAGAACAAGGTGGATCAGTGTGAAGAACAAGGTGGATCAGTGTGAAGAACAAGGTGGATCAGTGTGAAGAACAAGGTGGATCAGTGTGAAGAACAAGGTGGATCAGTGTGAAGAACAAGGTGGATCAGTGTGAAGAACAAGGTGGATCAGTGTGAAGAACAAGGTGGATCAGTGTGAAGAACAAGGAGGATCAGTGTGAAGAACAAGGTGGATCAGTGTGAAGAACAAGGTGGATCAGTGTGAAGAACAAGGTGGATCAGTGTGAAGAACAAGGTGGATCAGTGTGAAGAACAAGGTGGATCAGTGTGAAGAACAAGGTGGATCAATGTGAAGAACAAGGTGGGGAGAGAACAATGACGGTTGTGGGAGGGAGCAATGATGGTGATGGGAGGAAACAATCACTTACCATTCCTCCATCACCTACCATTCCTCTCACTACTACCATTCCTCACACTACTACCATTCCTCTCACTACTACCATTCCTCACACTACTACCATTCCTCACACTACTACCATTCCTCACACTACTACCATTCCTCTCACTGCTACCATTCCTCTCACTGCTACCATTCCTCACACTACTACCATTCCTCTCACTGCTACCATTCCTCACACTACTACCATTCCTCACACTACTACCATTCCTCTCACTGCTACCATTCCTCACATTACTACTATTCCTCACATTATTACCATTCCTCACACTACTACCATTCCTCACATTACTACCATTCCTCACACCACTACAATTCCTCACGCTACTACCATTCCTCACATTACTACCATTCCTCACACTACTACCATTCCTCACATTACTACCATTCCTCACACCACTACCATTCCTCACACTAATACCATTCCTCACACTACTACCATTCCTCACACTACTACCATTCCTCACACTACTACCATTCCTCACACTACTACCATTCCTCACACTATTACCATTCTTCACACTGCTTCCATTCCTCACACTACTACCATTCCTCACACTACTACCATTCTTCACACTGCTTCCATTCCTCACACTACTACCATTCTTCACACTACTACCATTCCTCACACTACTACCATTCCTCACCTACTACCATTATTCACACTACTACCATTCCTCACACTACTACCATTCCTCACACTACTACCATTCCTCACACTACTACCATTCCTCACACTACTACCAAGAGAGAGAGAGGGAAAAGGAGGGAAAAGAACAAGAGAGAGTGAGAAGGGGGGAGGAGAACAAGAGAGAGAGGGAGAAGGAGGGAGGAGAACGAGAGAGAGGGAGAAGGGGGGAAGGAGAACGAGAGAGAGTGGGAGAGAAGGGGGGAATAAACTCGTGAATAATTGAAGATGACATAGGTCATACCAGCAAGGACCACTGAAACTCTCTCTCTCTCTCTCTCTCTCTCTCTCTCTCTCTCTCTCTCTCTCTCTCTCTCTCTCTCTCTCTCTCTCTCTCTCTCTCTCTCTCTCTCTCTCTCTCTCTCTCTCTCTCTCTCCAATAATAGTTTAATACCAAATTATTGCTCTTATTAACTGCAGAGAAATAAAAATATGAACAATAAAAAATATGTGTGTGTGTGTGTGTGTGTGTGTGTGTGTGTGTGTGTGTGTGTGTGTGTGTGTGTGTGTGTGTGTGTGTGTGTGGTGTGTGTGTGTGTGTGTGTGTGTGTGTGTGTGTGTGTGTGTGTGTGTGTGTGTGTGTGTGTGTGTGTTATATTATTATATGTGTGAGGGAGAAACAACGGGAGAAGGAGGTAGGCAAGGAGAGAAAGAGAAACGAGAGAGACAGAGATAGATAGATTGATAGAGAAAGAGAGAGAGAGAGAGAGAGAGAGAGAGAGAGAGAGAGAGAGAGAGAGAGAGAGAGAGAGAGAGAGAGAGAGAGAGAGAGAGAGAGAGAGAAACAATCATTTATTTGTGTCATAACTCCAAAACTCTGCCCATCAAGTAAAGGAACAGTGTTGCCAGGTCACCATTCCTCCTGTTTCCCTCCGTAATTAATGTTATACTAAGAGGTAATATTTGATCACATTTGTTACCATCATTTTGAGGTCACTAAGACTACCATCGTGCCTATGGTTGACTGGTTACCATCATTTTGAGGTCACTAAGACTACCATCGTGCCTATGGTTGACTGGTTACCATCATTTTGAGGTCACTAAGACCACCATCGTGCCTATGGTTGACTGGTTACCATCATTTTGAGGTCACTAAGACTACCATCGTGCCTATGGTTGACTGGTTACTCACGTTTTGAGGTCACTTAGACTACCATCGTACCTGAGGTCGACGCTGAGTTCGATTATCACAGTTTTGGTCGACGTGAGGTTGAACTATCTGGTTCAGTGAGGCTACACACTGAGCTGTCCATTACAGGTCGATATTACCTTCGGAAAGGGTACCTTAATGTTAGTGAAGGGCCCTTGATTAAAGGACCTGAGGCGAGCCTCCCCTTCCCCATTCCCCACCTCCCCTTTAATTCTCACGTATTTAGTGCTTGCCAGAGAGGATAATAATTTTTCGATATTTTTCACTTTGTGTTTGTTTAGTGAGCTCAGACGTGGACGTTAAGAGAGAGCGTCACCTTAACTAATGCTTCTTCACATTGCTAGAGTTCACCTTCTCTAGACTGAGGAACTGACCACCTTCTGTCATGGCTAAAAAAACTGAACACCTTTAATCAAGGCTGACAGAGAGACCATCTTCTATCAAGGCTGAGAGACTGGCAACCTTCTATCAAGACTGAGAGACTGGCCACCTTCTATCAAGACTGAGAGACTGGCCACCTTCTATCAAGACTGAGAGACTGGCCACCTTCTATCAAGACTGAGAGACTGGCCACCTATCAAGACTGAAGGACTGACTACCTTCTATCAAGACTGAGGGACAGACTATCTTCTATCAAGACTGAAGGATTGACTACCTTTTATCAAGCCTGAGGAACTGACAACCTTCTATCAAAACTGAAGGACTGACCACCTTCTATCAAGACTGAAGGACTAACTACCTTCTGTCACGACTGAGGAACTGACTACCTTCTATCAAGACTGAGAGACTGAATACCTTCTGTCAAGACTGAGGGACTTACTACCTTATATCAGGGCTGAGGGACTGACCACCTTCTATCAAGGCTGAGGGACTGATCCCCTTCTATCAAAGCTGAGGAACTGACCACCTATCGAGACTGAGGGACTGACCACTTTCTAACAAGGCTGAGAGACTGACTACCTTCTATCAAGACTGAGGGACTGACTACCTTACTCTACCTCTCTACTGCTATCTCTTGTGTTAAGAACATAAAAAACATAAGAAAGAAGGAACACTGCAACAGGCCTACTGGTCCATGCGAGACAGTTCCAATTTTCCCACCGGCTTAAACTAATGCCTTAACCTAGCCAGGCCAGGTCACTTACACTTAATTTTTAAAATTACACAAGGTCTTAGCTTCTATAACTGTACTCGGGAGTTTGTTCCACTCATCCACAACTCTATTACCAAACCAGTACTTTCCTATATCCTTCCTGAATCTGAATTTTTCCAACTTAAAACCATTGCTGCGAGTCCTGTCTAGGCTAGATGTTTTTAGCACGCTATTTACATTCCCTTTATTTATTCCTGATTTCCATTTATACACCTCAATTATATCACCCCTAATTCTACGCCTTTCTAAAGAATGCAGATTCTCTCTGTATTCTTCTGGAGAAACCTTTTGCAAGCACGAAATGCTTCATCGATAAAGATACTGAAGAGTTGTACATGTGTATTTTTCATCAACATTGAGAACCAAACATCAATGATCATCAACACTGAGAACCCACACATCAATGATCATCAACACTGAGAACCCACACATCAATGATCATCAACACTGAGAACCCACACATCAATGATCATCAACACTGAGAACAAAACATCAATGATCATCAACACTGAAAAACTTTTCATACATTGTGTGTAGTAGATTCCTGGCCATATTTAAGAAGTTTGATCTACATCAAAATGGTATACAATACCGACAGGTTGTTAGGTAAGACACATATGCAACAGTTTGACAACTTTATTCCGAAACGTTTCGCCTACACAGTAGGCTTCTAGGCGAAACGTTTCGGAATAAAGTTGTCTAACTGTTGCATATGTGTCTTGTGGGTAAGACACATATGCAACAGTTAGACAACTTTATTCCGAAACGTTTCGCCTACACAGTAGGCTTCTTCAGTCGAATACAGAAAGTAGGCAGCAACAGTAGAGATGTGAAGACGATGTAATCAGTCCATCACCCTTAAAGTCGTAGAATTTGAGGTTGTCAGTCCCTCGGCCTGGAGAAGTTCAGTTCCATAGTCAGATAGTTCCTGACTATGGAACTGAACTTCTCCAGGCCGAGGGACTGACAACCTCAAATTCTACGACTTTAAGGGTGATGGACTGATTACATCGTCTTCACATCTCTACTGTTGCTGCCTACTTTCTGTATTCGACTGAAGAAGCCTACTGTGTAGGCGAAACGTTTCGGAATAAAGTTGTCTAACTGTTGCATATGTGTCTTACCCACAAGACACATATGCAACAGTTAGACAACTTTATTCCGAAACGTTTCGCCTAGAAGCCTACTGTGTAGGCGAAACGTTTCGGAATAAAGTTGTCAAACTGTTGCATATGTGTCTTACCTAACAAGTTTGATCTAGGCAAACATCAATACACATGTATGTTGTGTACTGCTGAAGTCACTGCTGAAGTCACTGTTGAAGTCACTGTTGAAGTCACTGCTGAAGTCACTGCTGAAGTCACTGCTGAAGTCACTGCTGAAGTCACTGTTGAAGTCACTGCTAAAGTCACTGCTGAAGTCACTGCTGAAGTCACTGCTGAAGTCACTGCTGAAGTCACTGCTGAAGTCACTGCTGAAGTCACTGCTGAAGTCACTGCTGAAGTCACTGCTAAAGTCACTGCTGAAGTCACTGTTGAAGTCACTGCTAAAGTCACTGCTGAAGTCACTGCTGAAGTCACTGCTGAAGTCACTGCTGAAGTCACTGCTGAAGTCACTGCTGAAGTCACTGCTGAAGTCACTGCTGAAGTCACTGCTGAAGTCACTGCTAGTTTGAGATATTCTGTGATAACTGCATCTTCTAGAGGTCCAATAAATGTTAAGGTTCAGAATGTATCTCCATTAAAGAATGACCCAGGGTAAAGTATTTAGGTCACTCTCTCAGAGTCTAGTGGTGAGGGAGGTGGTGGAGGGAAGTGGTGAGGGAGGTGGTGAGGGAGGTGGTGGGGGAGGTGGTGAGGGAGGTGGTGGGGGAGGTGGTTGGGGAGGTGGTGAGGGAGGTGGTGGGGGAGGTGGTGAAGAAAGTGACAAAGACAGTAGTAGTAGCCAGGAAGTGCCTCACCCACTGACCTCTTAGTGGGGTAAGTGGCAGCTGTCATGATTGGCTAATGGTTAAATGCCTGGGACCTGACTATTGATCCCACCAATCATGCACTCATTAAATAAATCCTAAATTCTTGGCATTGGGTCAGTTTTATGTGATGACCCATTTACAGAGACAGCGGTTCCTGCTGTCCCCACAGCAAGTAGGAGGCTGCAAGGAAGAGGCTGTAAGGAGGAGGCTGCAAGAACTACGCTGCAAGGAGGTGGCTGCAAGGAGAAGGCTGCAAGGAGGAGGCTGCAAGGAGAAGGCTGCAAGGAGAAGGCTGCAAGGAGAAGGCTGCAAGGAGGAGGCTGCAAGGAGGAGGCAGCAAGAACTACACTGCAAGGAGGTGGCTGCAAGGAGAAGGCTGCAAGGAGGAGGCTGCAAGGAGAAGGCTGCAAGGAGAAGGCTGCAAGGAGGAGGCTGCAAGAACTACGCTGCAAGGAGGTGGCTGCAAGGAGAAGGCTGCAAGGAGGAGGCTGCAAGGAGAAGGCTGCAAGGAGAAGGCTGCAAGGAGGAGGCTGCAAGGAGGAGGCTACAAGAACTACACTGCAAGGAGGAAGCTGCAAGCAGGAAAGAGGTCATGTTAGAGGTTAATGTGTGATGTATATATTGAGGGTAGAGTTTAGTTAAGGTAATCACTAAAAGTATAATCCAGAGTACTGAGGAGTGGTTGTTGAAGTAGTTTGAATAATTAGAGAAGAGGTTATATAAATCTTGGGTGAGGGTGGAAGGAGGGGTAGGGGTCGTCCAAGGAAGAGTTGGACGGAGGGGACAGAAGAGGTTTTCAGAGCCAGGGGCTTGAACATCCTGCAGGTTTGATAAGCTTGTTAGATATAAGACAGTGAAAGCAAGTATTTAATTATTATTAAACTTCAGATTTGTGTATATTTTTAAATTGTTAAATCCACGACAGCAGCTGAGCTGTTGTTGATCGTTGCCTGACTTTGTTGCCAGAGCGAGACAGTGACCTGGATATAGCGACCATTGTGTGTGTGTCCATCTCTCTTTCTCTCTCTCTTATTCATTATCCACGTGACACAGCAACACACATAATGCACAGTAACATAATACAACACAAAGTAAGATCACATAAAAAACTATCTCTCTCTTTCTCTCTCTCTCTCTCTCCTCTCTCTCTCTCTCTCTCTCTCTCTCTCTCTCTCTCTCTCTCTCTCTCTCTCTCTCTCTCTCTCTCTCTCTCTCTCTCTCTCTCTCTCTCTCTCTCTCTCTCTCTCTCTCTCTCTCTCTCTCTCTCTCTCTCTCTCTCTCTCTCTCTCTCTCTCTCTCTCTCTCTCTCTCTCTCTCTCTCTATATATATATATATATATATATATATATATATATATACACCTTGCAGGTATTATTGCATTTGTTTTTGAAACACGAGATTTAAAAAAAAAACTTCCAAGTTAGGTAATGTATTTTAGTGATTGTTGGAAGATGATGTACAAGGTATTTGTTATAGATATTAATACAGTGATGTTGTCATGCATAAAACAGGTCTGGTTCAGCTGCATTATTTTTGTCATGTTACGAACAATATATTTTCTGCATGACATGACACTATGATTTATATTGTTAATAAATCTTGAAGTACCAGTGTTGTGTTGATGATCAGTGCCAGTGTTGTGTTGATGATCAGTGCCAGTGTTGTGTTGATGATCAGTGCCAGTGTTGTGTTGATGATCAGTACCAGTGTTGTGTTGATGATCAGTACCAGTGTTGTGTTGATGATCAGTACCAGTGTTGTGTTGATGATCAGTGCCAGTGTTGTGTTGATGATCAGTGCCAGTGTTGTGTTGATGATCAGTGCCAGTGTTGTGTTGATGATCAGTACCAGTGTTGTGTTGATGATCAGTGCCAGTGTTGTGTTGATGATCAGTACCAGTGTTGTGTTGATGATCAGTGCCAGTGTTGTGTTGATGATCAGTGCCAGTGTTGTGTTGATGATCAGTACCAGTGTTGTGTTGATGATCAGTGCCAGTGTTGTGTTGATGATCAGTACCAGTGTTGTGTTGATGATCAGTACCAGTGTTGTGTTGGTGATTAGTACCAGTGTTGTGTTGATGGTCAGTACCAGTGTTGTGTTGATGATCAGTACCAGTGTTGTGATGATGATCAGTACCAGTGTTGTGTTGATGATCAGTGCCAGTGTTGTGTTGATGATCAGTACCAGTGTTGTGTTGATAATCAGTACCAGTGTTGTGATGATGATCAGTGCCAGTGTTGTGTTGATGATCAGTACCAGTGTTGTGATGATGATCAGTACCAGTGTTGTGATGATGATCAGTACCAGTGTTGTGTTGATGATCAGTGCCAGTGTTGTGTTGATGATCAGTACCAGTGTTGTGTTGATAATCAGTACCAGTGTTGTGATGATGATCAGTACCAGTGTTGTGTTGATGATCAGTGCCAGTGTTGTGTTGATGATCAGTACCAGTGTTGTGCTGATGGTCACTGCCAGTGTTGTGTTGATGATCAGTACCAGTGTTGTGTTGATCATTACCAGTGTTGTGATGATCAGTACCAGTGTTGTGATGATCATTACCAGTGTTGTGATGATCAGTACCAGTGTTGTGATGATCAGTACCAGTGTTGTGATGATCATTACCAGTGTTGTGATGATCAGTACCAGTGTTGTGATGATCAGTACCAGTGTTGTGATGATCAGTACCAGTGTTGTGATGATCAGTACCAGTGTTGTGATGATCAGTACCAGTGTTGTGATGATCAGTACCAGTGTTGTTATGATCAGTACCAGTGTTGTGATGATCAGTACCAGTGTTGTGATGATTAGTACCAGTGTTGTGATGATCATTACCAGTGTTGTGATGATCAGTACCAGTGTTGTGATGATCAGTACCAGTGTTGTGATGATCAGTACCAGTGTTGTGATGATCAGTACCAGTGTTGTGATGATCAGTACCAGTGTTGTGATGATCAGTACCAGTGTTGTGATGATCAGTACCAGTGTTGTGATGATCAGTACCAGTGTTGTGATGATCAGTACCAGTGTTGTGATGATCAGTACCAGTGTTGTGATGATCAGTACCAGTGTTGTGATGATCAGTACCAGTGTTGTTATGATCAGTACCAGTGTTGTGATGATCAGTACCAGTGTTGTGATGATTAGTACCAGTGTTGTGATGATCATTACCAGTGTTGTGATGATCAGTACCAGTGTTGTTATGATCAGTACCAGTGTTGTTATGATCAGTACCAGTGTTGTGATGATCAGTACCAGTGTTGTGATGATCAGTACCAGTGTTGTTATGATCAGTACCAGTGTTGTGATGATCAGTACCAGTGTTGTGATGATTAGTACCAGTGTTGTGATGATCAGTACCAGTGTTGTGATGATCAGTACCAGTGTTGTGATGATCAGTACCAGTGTTGTGATGATCAGTGGCACCTGGGTGTCAACTGTACAAGACAACGTAAGTCAGGTTAACCAGGCCATTCACTGCCTCACCCTGCCAGGTTTAGCGCATTATCAATAATACACTAAGATAATTTAAGATATCTCTTACACTCACTAACTTATACAATGTTATTCATAATTTATATACAAGAACTTTATCAATTTTTGTGTTTTATAAGTGAGGTTAAAAATGTGTTTATGTAAATTACTTCAAACTTCCTTTTGTCTTTCTGACCCGAGTTACCTTCACTACCCTAACACCCTCCCTAACACCCTCCCTAACACCCTCCCTAACACCCTCCCTAACACCCTCCCTAACACCCTACCTAACACCCTACCTAACACCCTCCCTAACACCCTACCTAACACCCTACCCTAACACCCTCCCTAACACCCTCCCTAACACCCTACCTAACACCCTCCCTAACACCCTACCTAACACCCTACCTAACACCCTCCCTAACACCCTACCTAACACCCTACCCTAACACCCTCCCTAACACCCTCCCTAACACCCTACCTAACACCCTACCTAACACCCTCCCTAACACCCTACCTAACACCCTACCTTAACACCCTACCTAACACCCTCCCTAACACCCTACCTAACACCCTACCTAACACCCTCCCTAACACCCTACCTAACACCCTACCTAACACCCTCCCTAACACCCTCCCTAACACCCTACCCTAACACCCTCCCTAACACCCTCCCTAACACCCTACCTAACACCCTACCTAACACCCTCCCTAACACCCTACCTAACACCCTCCCTAACACCCTACCCTAGCACCCTACCTAACACCCTCCCTAACACCCTACCTTAACACCCTACCTTAACACCCTACCTAACACCCTCCCTAACACCCTACCTAACACCCTACCTTAACACCCTACCTAACACCCTCCCTAACACCCTCCCTAACACCCTACCTAACACCCTACCTTAACACCCTACCTAACACCCTCCCTAACACCCTACCTAACACCCTACCTTAAAACCCTACCTAACACCCTCCCTAACACCCTACCTAACACCCTACCTAACACCCTCCCTAACACCCTACCTAACACCCTCCCTAACACCCTACCCTAGCACCCTACCTAACACCCTCCCTAACACCCTCCCTAACACCCTACCCTAACACCCTACCTAACACCCTACCTAACACCCACCCTAACCCAACCCACCCTCCTAACACCCTACCTAACACCCTCCCTAACACCCTCCCTAACACCCTACCTAACACCCTCCCTAACACCCCTACCTAACACCCTCCTAACACCTACCTTAACACCCTACCTAACACCCTCCCTAACACCTCCCTAACACCCTACATAACACCCTCCCTAACACCCTCCCTAACACCCTACTAACACCCTCCTAACACCCTCCCTAACACCCTACCTAACACCTCCCCTAACACCCCTACCTAACACCCTCCTAACACCCTCCCATACCCTCCCTACCCTCCCTAACACACACCTACAACACACTACCTAACACCCTACCTAACACCCTCCTAACACCCTCCTAACACCCTCCCTAACACCCTACATAACACCCTACCTAACACCCTCCCTAACACCCTACCTAACACCCTCCCTAACACCCTCCCTAACACCCTACCTAACACCCTCCCTAACACCCTACCTAACACCCTCCCTAACACCCTCCCTAACACCCTCCCTAACACCCTCCCTAACACACTACCTAACACACTACCTAACACCCTACCTAACACCCTCCCTAACACCCTCCCTAACACCCTCCCTAACACCCTACCTAACACCCTACCTAACACCCTCCCTAACACCCTACCTAACACCCTACCCTAACACCCTACCTAACACCCTACCTAACACCCTACCTAACACCCTCCCTAACACCCTACCCTAACACCCTACCTAACACCCTCCCTAACACCCTACCTAACACCCTCCCTAACACCCTCCCTAACACCCTACCCTAACACACTACCCTAACACCCTACCTAACACCCTACCTAACACCCTACCCTAACACCCTCCCTAACACCCTCCCTAACACCCTCCCTAACACCCTCCCTAACACACTACCTAACACCCTCCCTAATACCCTCCTAACACAACTACCTAACACCCTCCTAACACCCTGCCTACAACCTCCTAACTAACGCCCTCTAACACCCTACTGCCTCCTAACACCCTACCCAACACTCCTAACACCTCCTAAACACCTGCTGAACTGCCCACCTGCCTAACACCCTGCACAACTACTGCAACACAATACCTGCCTCCCTAACATGCCCTAACTGCTAACTCTACCCTCCTAACTGCCCACCTATCCACCCTAACTGCCTACACCCTCCTAACGCCCTCTACCTAACTCCTCTAACACCCTACCTAACACCCTCTACTAACCCACCCCTACCTAACACCCCTGCCCTAACACCTACCTAACACCTACTAACTACTACACCCTAACTTAACCCACCTAACCCTCAACACCCCCAACTAACACCCCAACCTAACACCTACCCTAACACCCTCCTAACACCCACCTAACACCCACTATAACCAACTCTAACTCCTACAACCCACTACCTAACACCCTCCCTAACACCCTCCTAACACCCTCCCTAACACCCCACCTAACTAACACCTCCTAACACCTCTAACACTCCCCTAACACCCTCCCTAACATATAACCCTCCCTACCCTAACACCCCCCAACTCCTAACTCCTAACACACCCTAACTACCAACTACCTAACACCCTACCCTAACACTACCCTAACTTTACCCTAACACCACTCCTAACATCCTAACCACCCAACACCCACCCCATCCCCCACCTCTACCCCAACATCCCTACCACCCTCCCTCACCCACTCAACACCCTAACACCCTCCCCAACACCCTCCTAACACCCTCCCTACCAATCTACCTAACACCCTACCCTAACACCCTACCTAACACCCTACCTAACACCCTCCTACCCTCACACCCACCCTAACACCCTCCCTAACACCCACCCTAACACCCTACCTAACACCCTTCCCTATCACCCTACCTAACACCCTACCTAACACCCTACCTAACACCCCACCCTAACATACCCTCACACCTACCTAACACCCTACCCTAACACCCACCCTAACACCCTCCCAACACCTCCCTAACACCCCCACCCTAACACCCTCCCTGCCCAACTCCCAACACCCTACCCTACCCACCCTAACTCCCTAACACCCTACCTCCTGGACCCTACCAACACCTCCCACACCCACCAACTCCCAACACCCTCCCTACTAACACCCCACCCTAACACCCTCCTAACACCTCCCTAACACCCACCTAACACCCCACCTCTAACACCCTACCTAACACCCTAACACCCTACCCTAGCACCTACCAACACCTCCCAACACCCTCCCTAACACCCTCCCAACACCCTACCTAACACCCTCCCTAACACCCTGCCTAACCACCCTACCTAACACCCTACCAACACCCTCCCAACACCCACCCTAACACCCTCCCAACACCCTACCCTAGCACCCTACCTAACACCCTACCTAACACCCAACCCTAACACCCTACCCTAACACCCTACCCTAACACCCTACCCTAACACCCTACCTAACACCCTACCCTAACACCCAACCCTAACACCCTCCCCCTAACACCCACCCAACACCCTACCCTAACACCCCCTAACAACCCTAGCACCCTACCTAACACCCTACCTAACACCCAACCTAACACCCCCTCCCTAACACCCTAACAACACCACCCTAACACCCACCCTAACACCCTACCCTAACACCCACCCTAACACCTGCCCTAACACCCTACCCTAACACCCACCCTAACACCCCTCCCTAACACCCTACCCAACACCCACCCAACACCCTACCCTAACACCCTACCCTAACACCCTACCCTAACACCCTACCCTAACACCCTACCTTAACACCCTACCCTAACACCCTACCCTAACACCCTACTCTAACACCCTCCCTAACACCCTCCCTAACACCCTACCCTAACACCCTACCTTAACACCCTACCCTAAAACCCTACCCTAACATCCTACCCTAACATCCTACCCTAACATCCTACCCTAACACCCTACCCTAACACCCACCCTCCCACCCCACCCTCCCACCCTACCCTCCCACCCTACCCTAAAACCCTACCCTAACACCCTACCCTAACACCCTACCTAACACCCTCCCTAACACCCTCCCTAACACCCTACCCTAACACACTACCCTAACACCCTACCTAACACCCTACCTAACACCCTACCTAACACCCTTCCCTAACACCCTACCCTAACACCCTACCCTAACACCCTACCCTAACCCCTACCCTAACACCCTACCCTAACACCCTACCCTAACACCCTACCCTAACACCCTACCCTAACACCCTACCCTAACACCCTACCCTAACACCCTACCCTAACACCCTACCTAACACCCTACCCTAACACCCTACCCTAACACCCTACCCTAACACCCTACCCTAAAACCCTACCCTAACACCCTACCCTAACACCCTACCCTAACACCCGACCCTAACACCCTACCCTAACACCGTACCCTAACACCCTACCCTAACACCCTACCCTAACACCCTACCCTAACACCCTACCCTAACACCCTACCCTAACACCCTACCCTAACACCTTATTCTAACACCCTACCCTAACACCCTACCCTAACACCCTACTCTAACACCCTACCCTAACACCATCCCTAACACCCTACCCTAACACACTACCCTAACACCCTACCCTAACACCCTACCCTAGCACCCTACCCTAACACCCTCTCTAACACCCTACCCTAACACCCTACCCTCACACCCTACCCTAACACCCTGCCCTAACACCCTACCCTAACACCCTACCCTAACACCCTACCCTAACACCCTACCCTAACACCCTACCCTAACACCCTCCCTAACACCCTACCCTAACACCCACCCTAACCCACCCTACTTTAACACCCTCCCAACTCCCAACACCCTACCCCTAACACCCTACCCTAACACCCTACCCTAACACCCTACCCTAACACCCTACCCTAACACCCTACCCTAACACCCTACTTTAACACCCTCGTTAACACCCTACCCTAACACCCTACCCTAACACCTTCCCCTAACACCCTACCCTAACACCCTACCTTAACACCCTGCCCTAACACCCTTCCCTAACACCCTACCCTCCCAACTCCCTAACTAACCCACCCTCCCTAACACCCCACCCTCACCCACCCTAACACCCTACCCAACCCTACCCTAGCACCCTACCTAACACCCTACCCTAACACCCCACCCTAACACCCTCCCAAACACCCTACCCTAACACCCTCCCACTCCCTAACACCCTACCCTCCTAACACCCTACTTTAACACCCTCCCTAACACTACCCTCCTAACACCCCACCCTCCCTAACACCCTACCCTAACACCCTACCCTAACACCCTACTTTAACACCCTACCCTAACACACTACCCTAACACCCTACCCTAACACCCTACCCTAACACCCTACCCTAACACCCTACCCTAACACCCTACCCTAACACCCTACCCTAACACCCTACCCTAACACCCTCCCTAACACCCTACCCTAACACCCTACCCTAACACCCTACCCTAACACCCTCCCTAACACCCTACCCTAACACCCTTCCCTAACACCCTACCTTAACACCCACTCCCTAACCCTCCTAACCCTAACCACCTACCCTAACACCCTACCTTAACACCCTCCCCTAACCCCACCCCTAACCCTAACACCTACCCTAACACCCTGCCTTAACACCCTACCCTAACACCCTGCCCTGACACCCTCCCTAACACCCTACCCTAACACCCTACCCTAACACCCTCCCTAACACCCTGCCCTAACACCCTACCCTAACACCCTACCCTAACACCCTACCCTAACACCCTACCCTAACACCCTACCCTAACACCCTACCCTAACACCCTACCCTAACACCCTACCCTAACACCCTACCCTAACACCCTACCCTAACACCCTACCCTAACACCCTACCCCAATCTCCTAACCCCTAACCCCTACCCACCCACCCTAACACCCTAACCCTAACACCCTACCCTAACACCCCACCCAACACCCTACCCTCCCAACACCCTACCCTAACTACCCTAACACTCCTCCCAACACACCTACCCTAACACCCTGCCCTGTACACCCACCCTAACACCCCTACCCTAACACCCACCCTGCCTAACACCCTACCCTAACACCCTGCCCTTAACACCCTACCCTAACACCCTCCCTTAACCCACCTCCCAACAACCCTGGCCTAACACCCTACCTAACACCCTGCCCAACCCTACCCAACACCCTTAACCCACCCTAACACCCACCCTAACACCCTGCCCCTAACACCCTACCCTAACACCCCTAACCCGAACCCTGACACCCACCCTAACCTAACACCCTACCCTAACACCCTACCCTAACACCCTACCCTAACACCCTCCCACACCCCCTACCCTAACACCCTACCCTGCACCCTCCTGGCCACCCCTTAACACCCCTACCCTAACCCACCCTGCCCTTAACACCCTCACCCTAACACCCTGCTAACCCACACCCCTACCCTAACCCTGCCTAACACCCTACCCTAACACCCTGCCCTGACACCCACCCTAACTCCCCACCCACTCCCCGCCTTAACACCCTACCCTAACACCCTACCCTAACACCCTACCCTAACACCCTACCCTAACACCCTACCCTAACCCCTACCCTAACACCCTGCCCTGACACCCTACCCTAACCCCTACCCTAACACCCTGCCCTAACACACTACCCTAACACCCTGCCTTACACCCTACCCTAACACCCTACCCTAACACCCTGCCTTAACACCCTACCCTAACACCCTGCCCTGACACCCTACCCTAACACCCTACCCTAACACCCTGCCTTAACACCCACTACTAACACCCTGCCTACACACCCTACCCTAACACCCACCCTAACCCCACCCCTGCCCAACACCCTACCCTAACACCTCCTGCCCTGACACCCTCCCAACACCCTAACCCCAACCCACCCTACCCTAACACCCTAACACCCTGCCCCACCTCCCAACCCTAACACCCTACCCTAACACCCTACCCTAACACCCTACCCTAACACCCTACCCTAACACCCTCCCTAACACCCTACCCTAACACCCTGCCCTGACACCCTACCCTAGCACCCTACACAACATAGTTGTAGACCCAGCTCCTAACATTCCTTCAGTGCCTCACAGTCACTCTAGAGTGCCACCGAAGTTGCTACTTTATTTCTCGCTCCATGACTCACGCAATTGTAATAACACTTTTGCAAACAAACCACGATATGGGTGGGGTTAGAACTCACGGCAGGTGAGTTGTAAAACTCCAGGCCAGTGCGTAAACCACTGGGCCAGGTGACTACAATAAGATTCACCAAACTAGGTATATTTATACACCATAAGAAGGTTAGCATAGGCCACCACTGTGACCAAAAATGCAAGTTTTTACAGCTAAATCTCCGCCAGGTTTAGAACCTCATTAACCAACCAACGACTCAGGTGAGTTAGAGTGAGCCGGACATGCGTTCATCTCAACCCAGTAGATCAAGTTGTAACACTGACCCAAGAGCTGGAGTTCAACTTCACACTGTAGTATCTGGGTAACTCTGAGTTACATATAAAAGTAACTGGTTTACAATAATAACAAAATTATTTCTTGACAAAAACAGCATCTTGCGTGTGTTTGTTGCTGTGTTTGTTGAGTCCCCCAGGTCATTATGCAGAGGACAAGAACATACCTTGTTCCATGTGTGTCTCTCTCTATCTCTCTCTCTCTCTCTCTCTCTCTCTCTCTCTCTCTCTCTCTCTCTCTCTCTCTCTCTCTCTCTACTTTAATATCGTCTTCCAGCCTCTCCTCATTCTCCCACTTTGAGGGAAAACCTCATGTACTCACCTACATGTGGTTGCAGGGGTCGAATCATAGCTCCTGGGTCCCCTCTTCACTGGCCGCTACTGGGTTACTCTTCCTGCTCCATGAGGTTTATCATACCTCTTCTTAAAGCTATGTATGGAGCCTGCCTCCATTACATCACTTCCCAGACTATTCCACTTCCTAACAACTCCGTGACTGAAGAAATACTTCCTAATGTCCCTGTGATTCATCTGAGTCTTTAACTTCCAACTGTGACCCCTTACTTCTGTGTCCCATCTCTGGAACATCCTCTCTGTCCACCTTGTCGATTTCTCTCAGTATTTTATAAGTCGTTATCATATTATCCCTATCTCTCCTGTCTTCCAGTGTCGTCAGGTCGATCTCCCTTAATGTTATGTTACTGTCCAGTGTTTATTACCTGGACCTCAGCAATGAGAGTCGCTACTCTCACCGCTGGGCAACGGCGACCAATGCCGATCTCCCTTAATCTTTCCTCGTAGGACATACCCCTTAGCTCTGGGACTAATCTTGTTGCAAATCTTTGCACTTTCTCTAGCTTCCTTACATGCTTGGCTAGGTGTGGGTTCCAAACTGGTGCTGCATACTCCAATATGGACCTGACGTACACAGTGTACAGAGTCCTGAACGACTCCTTATTAAAATGTCGGAATGCTCTCTTAGGTTTGTTAGGCGCCTGTATGCTACAGTAGTTATTTGGTTGATGTGTGCCTCCAATGTGCCAGGTATTATACTCGCCCCAAGATCCTTTTCCTTGAGTGAGGTTTGAAGTCTCTGGCCCCCTAAAGAGTACTCCGTCTGCGGTCTTCTTTGCCCTTCCCCAATCTTCATGACTTTGCATTTTGGTGTTGAACTCCAGGAGCCAGTTGCTGGACCAGGCCTGCAGCCTCTCCAGATCCCTTTGTAATTCTGCCTGGTCCTCATCCGATTGAATTCTTCTCATCAACTTCACATCATCTGCAAATAGGGACACTTCGGAGTCTATTCCTTCCGTCATGTCGTTCACAAATACCAGAAACAACACCGGTCCTAAGACTGATCCCTGTGGAAACCCGCTCGTTACAGGTGCCCACTCTGACACCTCACAAGGACCATGACTCGTTGTTGTCTTCCTGACAGGTATACCCTGATCCATTTTAGCGCCTTCCCTGTTATCCCCGCCTGGTCCTCTAGCTTTTGCACTAAATTCTTGTGTGGAACTGTGTCAAACGCCTTCTTACAGTCCAAGAAAATGCAGTCTACCCACCCCTCTCTCTCCTGTCATAGAACTCCAGTAGGTTTGTGACACAGGATTTCCCGTCCGTGAACTCGTGCTGGCTGTCGTTGATAAGCTCGTTCTTTTGTAGGTGCTCTACCACTCTTCTCCTGATAATCTCCTTCATTACTTTGCATACTATACATGTTAGTGACACTGGTCTGTAGTTTAATGCTTCATGTCTGTCTCCTTTTTTAAAAATCGGGTCTACATTTGCTGTCTTCCATACCTCAAGTAGTTGCCCTGTTTCGACAGATGTGTTGAGGATTGTTGTTAGTGGTACACATAGCGCCTCTGCTCCCTCTCTCAGGACCCATGGAGAGATGTTATCTGGCCCCATCGCCTTAGAGGTATCTAGCTCGCTTAGCAGCCTCTTCACTTATTCCTCAGTTGTATGTATTGTGTCCAACACTTGATGATGAACCCCATCTCTCTGTCTTTCTGGAATCCCTTCTGTCTCCACTGTGAACGCTTCTTTGAATCTCATGTTGAGCTCCTTACATACTTCACGGTCGTTTTTTGTGATCTCTCCTCCTCGCTTCCTCAGCCTGATTATCTGGTCCTTGACTGTTGTTTTCCTCCTGATGTGGCTGTACAACAGCTTCGGGTCAGATTTGGCTTTCGCTGCTATGTCATTTTCATATTGTCGTTGGGCCTCCCTTCTCACCTGTGCATATTCATTTCTGGCTCTTCAACTTTTCACCTTATTCTCCTGGGTCCTTTGCCGTCTATACTTCTTCCATTTCTAACACACTCGGTTTTGGCCTCCCTACACCTCTGGGTGAACCACGGGCTCATCCTGGCTTTCTCGTTATTTCTGTTAGCCTTGGGCACAAACCTTTCCTCAGCTACCTTGCATAGTGCTGTCACATATTCCATCATCTCGTTTACTGACTTCCCTGCCAGTTCTCTGTCCCACTGAACCCTGTGAAGGAAATTTTTCATGCCTGTGTAGTCCCCTCTCTTGTAGTTTGATTTCATTCGTCCTGCCCTTCCTGTTTCTCTCTCCACTTGTAACTCTACTATGTATTCAAAGCTCAGAACCACGTGGTCACTGGCCCCGAGGGGTCTTTCATATGTGATGTCCTCAATATCTGCACTACTCAGGGTGAATACTAGGTCCAGTCTTGCTGGTTCATCCTCTCCTCTCTCTGGTAGTGTCCCTTACGTGTTGATACATGAAGTTTTCCAGTATCACCTTCATCATCTTAGCCCTCCAAGTTTCTGGTCCCCATGTGGCTCCAGGTTCTCCCAGTCGATTTCCTTGTGGTTGAAGTCACCCATAATCAGTAGCTTTGCCCTGCTCGCATGAGCCCTTCTGGCCAATGTGTCCACCATCGCTTTATTGCTCTCATCATACTGTGTGTGTGTATGTGTGTATATATGTGTGTATGTGTGTGTGTGTGTGTGTGTGTGTGTGTGTGTGTGTGTGTGTGTGTGTGTGTGTGTGTGTGTGTGTGTGTGTGTGTGTGTGTGTGTGTGTGTGTGTGTGTGTATAATCTGGTCATTGCCATAAGGAGGTAATCACTCTGTTCTGAAGACTGTCTTGGGAGGAACTAAGACAAGGGGACACAAATGAGTACTGAAAATAATACAGATGTATCACAAAAGACATAAAGTACGATACAGTACTTTATGAAGGTGATACAGCGGTGACAGATGTGATACGGGTCCACTCTGGTACCTCAGTTTAACCATTTATATTGCATTTCTAATCTACGTCAGTCATCCACATGTTTTTTGGCCAGCCCATGAGCCAGACTTCAACACTAATATCACCTTCAAAATCTCCTCCCTCCCACACACACACACACACACACACACACACACACACACACACACACACACACACACACACACAGGAGATAAAGGGGGGAAATGATAACGACATATAAAATACTGAGAGGAACTGACAAGGTGGACAGAGACAGAATGCGTGTGTACTAGGTGAGTACACACACAGGTTAAGGGAGATCGACCTGACGACACTAGAGGACAATAGAGTTAGGGGAGGCATGATAAACACATAAAAAAATACTGCGAGGAATTGACGAAGTGGACAGAGACAGGATGTTCCAGAGATGGGACATAGCAACAATGGGTTACAATTGGAAGTTAAAAAGATTCAGATGAGTCAAAGGGATGTTAGGAAGTATTTCTTCAGTCATTGAGTTGTCAAGAAGTGGAATAGACTGGCAAGTGACGTAGAAGAGGCATGAGCCATACATAGCTTTAATAAGAGGCACGATAAAGCTTTTGGAGCAGGGAGAAAGTGGACCTAGTAGCGACCAGCAAAGAGGCGGGGCCAGGAGCTGTGGATCGACCCCTGCAACCACATATAGGCAAGTACACACACACACGTAACGAAAATAACTGTAATGCAACACGCTTTTTCTGGAATTTCTGAACTAGAAGAAAATCGTATGTACATGAGTTGTTTATAAGTGGACGCTGGCTAGTGGTGGCCGTTGTAGCGGCGCCACCACTACCATGACACTGGCGAGTGGTGGCTGTTGTAGCGGCGCCACCACTACCATGACACTGGCGAGTGGTGGCTGTTGTAGCGGCGCCACCACTACCATGACACTGGCGAGTGGTGGCTGTTGTAGCGGCGCCACCACTACCATGACACTGGCGAGTGGTGGCTGTTGTAGCGGCGCCACCACTACCAGGACGCTGGCAGGTGGTGGCTGTTGGCACGCGCCACCACTACCATGACGCTGGCGGTGGTGGCTGTTGTAGCGGCGCCACCACTACCATGACACTGGCGTGTGGTGGCTGTTGTGGCAAGCGCCACCACTGCCATGACGCTGGCGGAGTGGTGGCTGTTGTAAGGCGCCGCCACTACCATGACAGGCAGGTGGTGGCGGTTGTGGCGGCGCCACCACTCCATGACACTGGCGGTGGTGGCTGTTGTGGCCCAACGCCACTACCATGACACTGGCGAGTGGTGGCTGTTGTAGCGGCGCCACCACTACCATGACACTGGCGAGTGGTGGCTGTTGTAGCGGCGCCACCACTACCATGACACTGGCGAGTGGTGGCTGTTGTAGCGGCGCCACCACTACCATGACACTGGCGAGTGGTGGCGGGTGTTAACCACACACTACCGACACTGGCGAGTGGTGGCTGTTGTGGCGGCGCCACCGCTACCATGACACTGGCGAGTGGTTGGCTGTTGTAGCGGCGCCATCCACTACCATGACGCTGGCGAGTGGTGGCTGTTGTAGCCGGCGCCACCGCTGCCATGACACTGGCAGGTGTTGGCTGTTGTAACGGCGTACCACTACCATGACACTGGCGAGTGGTGGCTGTTGTAGCGGCGCCACCACTACCATGACACTGGCGAGTGGTGGCTGTTGTAGCGGCGCCACCACTACCATGATACTGGCGAGTGGTGGCTGTTGTAGCGGCGCCACCACTACCATGACACTGGCGAGTGTTGCAGCGGCGCCACCACTACCATGACACTGGCGAGTGGTGGCTGTTGGCTGGCGCCACCGCTGCCATGACACTGGCGAGTGTTGGCTGTTGTAGCGGCGCCACCACCTTGTCCATGATGCTGGCGGAGTGGTGGCTGTTGTAGCGGCGCCACCACTGCCATGACACTGGCGAGTGGTTGGCTGTTGTGGCAGCGCCACTTATCCATGACACTGGCGAGTGGTTGGCTGTTGTAGCGGCGCCACCACTACCATGACGCTGGCGAGTGGTGGACTGTTGTAGGCGGCGCCACCTACTGCCATGACGCACTGGCGAGTGGTTGGCTGTTGTCGGCAGGCGCCACCGCTGCCATGACACTTTGGCGGAGTGGTGACTGTTGTAGCGGCGCCACCGCTACCGTGACGCTGGCGAGTGGTGGCTGTTGTAGCACGCCACCTACCTGCCATGACACTGGCGAGTGGTGGCTGTTGCCTAACGGCGCCACCACTGCGTGACGCTGGCGGAGTGGTGGCTGTTGTGGCAAGGCGCCACCACTGCCATGATACTGGCGAGTGGTTGGCTGTTGTGGCGGCGCCACCACTACCATGACACTGGCGAGTGTTGCAGGCTGGCGCCACCCTACCATGACCCTGGCGGAGTGGCTGTTGTGGTAACGGCGCCACCACTGCCATGATACTGGCGAGTGTTGGCTGTTGTAGCGGCGCCACCACTATCCATGATGCTGGCGAGTGGTTGGCTGTTGTAGCGCCACCGCCTACCATGACACTGGCGAGTGGTGGCTGTTGTAGCGGCGCCACCACTACCTCCGACACTGGCGAGTGCTTGGCTTGTTAGCGGCGCCACCACTTGTCCATGATGCTGGCGGAGTGGTGGACTGTTGTAGCGGCGCCACCACTGCCATGACGCTGGCGGTGGTGGCTTGTTGTGGCGGCGCCACCACTACCATGACACTGGCGTGGCGAGTGTTGGCATGTTGTAGCGGCAAGCCACCACTACCATGACACTGGCGGAGTGGTGGACTGTTGTAGGCAGCGCCTACCACTGGCCGCTGAGGCGCTGGCGAGTGGTGGCTGTTGTAGCGGCGCCACCACTGCCTGACGGCACTGGCAGTGGTGGCTGTTGTGCAACGCCACCACTACCATGACTGCTGGCGTTGTGGCTGGCGTTGCTTGTGTTGCAGGCGCACCACTATATGACACTTTGGCGGAGTGGTGGCTGTTGTAAGCAGGCGCCACCACTGCCATGACACTGGCGAGTGGTGGACTGTTCCGTGCACTGCGCCACCACTACCATGATACTGGCGGGTGGTGGCTGTTGTTGGACGCCACCACTACCATGACCCAGGCAGTGGTGGCTGTTGTGACGCCACCACTGCCATGACTGGCGAGTGGTGGCTGTTGTAAGCGCCGCCACCACTACCATGACGCTGGCGGTGGTGGGCTGTTGTAGCGGCGCCACCACTGACCACCTGACACTGGCGAGTGTTGCTGGCGGTGCCACCACTACCGGCATGCTGGTGGTGGCTGTTGTAAGGCGCCACCACTACCATGCACGCGGCGTGTGGTGGCTGTTGTACGGCGCCACCACTGACACTGGCAGTGGTGGCTGTTGTAGCAGGCGCCACCACTGCCATGACACTGGCGAGGTGGTGCCTGTTGCGCGCCGCCACCACTACCATGACACTGGCGTGTGGTGGCTGTTGTGGCGGCGCCACCACTACCTGACACTGGGCAGTGGTGGCTGGTTGGTATCGCTCGGCGCCATGCCACTGCCTGATGACACTGGCGAGTGGTGGCTGTTGTAGCGGCGCCACCACTACCATGACACTGGCGAGTGTTGTAGCGGCGCCACCACTACCATGTCACTCTATCTCTCTCTCTCTCTCTCTCTCTCTCTCTCTCTCTCTCACTCTCACTCTCTCTCTCTCTCTCTCTCTCTCTCTCTCTCTCTCTCTCTCTCTCTCTCTCTCTCTCTCTCTCTCCTTTGCCTCCTCTCTCTCTCTCTCTCTCTCTCTCTCTCTCTCTCTCTCTCACTCTCTCTCTCTCTCTCTCTCTCTCTCTCTCTCTCTCTCTCTCTCTCTCTCTCTCTCTCTCTCTCTCTCTCTCTCTCTCTCTCTCTCTCTCTCTTCTCTCTCTCTCTCTCTCTCTCTCTCTCTCTCTCTCTCTCTCTCTCTCTCTCTCTCTCTCTCTCTCTCTCTCTCTCTCTCTCTCTCTCACTCACTCACTGTTTACATTGATTATTGAGTTTTTATATAGGTTAAATATACAAGGCTTTGCGCCAATACACAAATAACTCACACGTGGAAGACTAAAACTTATGACGACGTTTTGGTCAGACTTGGCCCATGAACTATTGCAAGTGGGATCGAAACGTCGTTAAAGGTTTTATTCTGCTATGTACGGGTTATTCGTGTATTGTTCCAGTCTGGGTATTGTGACTTTTTATTCTTAGCGTCAATATGGGTCAGGTAGGTACCAGGTTTGTCAGGCAACAGGACAAGTGTTTCCTGACGCGGGTCTTAGTTATATGATGGCCTACAGCTGAAGCTTTTGGTCATCTGACCGAGGCCTTCCACTGGCTTACCCATCCACCCATCTAAAAATTATTCTTATCGTCATAACTATTTTATAATAATTAACATGGGTAATATTTAGACATCAGTGTTTATAGATAGTGTTCATTTTCTTAACTTTGATTAATCTAGAGAAAAAGCGAGGCATGGAAGAGGTGTAGCAGTTGAAGACGTCATCACAAGTGGACTTCTGACCCACTTGTGATGACGTCTGGTGGGTCCTGTTCATCTTTGGTGATGTCTTCAACTGCTGCACTTCTTCTCTGTCTCTAGAATATAAGTCCCCTTACTCTTGCATCAGTATAAGGTTCGTCAAGGTTAAGTCACTCAACACTTTTTATCAAAAATCTTGCTACTGAGCATTTATTAAGGTTAATAACATTAATATTTATCAACGATAAATGAAGGAACTTCTCAAAATTATCTCTGCACGTCCAGTACTGTCTCCAGTACACTGTCTCTCTACAGTACTGTCTCCAGTACACTGTCCCTCTACAGTACTGTCTCCAGTACACTGTCTCTCAACAGTACTGTCTCCAGTACACTGTCTCTCTACAGTACTGTCTCCAATACACTGTCTCTCTACAGTACTGTCTCCAGTACACTGTCCCTCTACAGTACTGTCTCCAGTACACTGTCTCTCTACAGTACTGTCTCCAGTACACTGTCTCTCTACAGTACTGTCTCCAGTACACTGTCTCTCTACAGTACTGTCTCCAGTACACTGTCTCTCTACAGTACTGTTTCCAGTACACTGTCTCTCTACAGTACTGTCTCCAGTACACTGTCTTTCTACATTACTGTCTCCAGTACACTGTCTCTCTACAGTACTGTTTCCAATACACTGTCTCTCTACAGTACTGTCTCCAGTACACTGTCTCTCTACATTACTGTCTCCAGTACACTGTCTCTCTACAGTACTGTCTCCAGTACACTGTCTCTCTACATTACTGTCTCCAGTACACTGTCTCTCTACAGTACTGTCTCCAGTACACTGTCTCTCTACATTACTGTCTCCAGTACACTGTCTCTCTACAGTACTGTCTCCAGTACACTGTCTCTCTACAGTACTGTCTCCAGTACACTGTCTCTCTACAGTACTGTCTCCAGTACACTGTCTCTCTACAGTACTGTCTCCAGTACACTGTCTCTCTACAGTACTGTCTCCAGTACACTGTCTCTCTACAGTACTGTCTCCAGTACACTGTCTCTCTACAG